>NC_065514.1:6227461-6250017 GCF_006386435.1 Epinephelus moara
TCGGTATTTGGCCAAGCGTTTAATATTATTCGGCTTCAGCTTCGGCCACAAATTTTCATTTTGTTTTTTTTTTAAATGGACAATTGATCTGAGTGTCACCAGAAAATGAATGGTGGTAATACTTATCTACTTTGATTTTCTGATAATATAATCAGCTTATACTGCATCCTATGTACACCGAATATTCACCTCAGGAGGTTTTCAACATGCTGTTGTCTGCAGATACTTCAGGAATTAAAGGTATTTTGAGTTGTGTTGTCAAATACAATGCAAAATATACATGCAGTGTGTTTTTAATCATCATTTTAATTCATTGATGTGAGTTAACTACTCATAAAAAATAAATAATCTCGTGTTTATATCGAAAAAAGGTCTGTTAAGACAATTATTTTACTTTTACTACTGGATGGTTTCTGTGTTAAGATTCTTCTGCCATTGGAATGGACAGAAAAAATAACACATCATAAAATATCCTAATACATTTTTTTGTTTGCCAGTGATTTATGAGTGTGTTTAGTTTAGTTTATTTGCACATACATGTATAGAAAATACAGCAAAAAGAAATTAAAGGTTAAAACATTGTGCAGGGGAGCTTAGGAGCCAACAATGGCTCATGAAGATCCTCTAAAAGATAAAAACAAATATTGCATAATTAAATAAGAGTTCCTGACTAAGAAGTAAAACAAAATTGTTAAAGATGTACAATTTACAACAAACTAAATAATAAAAAAACACTAACAAATTACAAATAAATCAGTGAAGTGTTAAGAGTCTTTGCAAATTAAAGTCCTTTTCAGATGTTTTTTTGGTGTTTGGAACATAATTAGGTTCTGAACATGAACTACTTAGTCAAATATTACAACATTACTTACTGCATTATGTAATTCTGGCAGTCTATGACTTCTTTAGAGTCTAAACATTGTTTGGTACCTGCTAGTTTTTATCACCCAATCTAATAGATCCGTAACTAAATAGGTGTCAGACCTAATTGATCTATAATGCCTTTTATTCTCCTGAAGCAGGCGTGACCGTAAGAACATATCTATCGATCCCTCCTCCCTCCTCCCCTCCCCTCTCTTGAACCCTTGACCACGACCTCCAAAGGTCAGAGGTCAAGGCTGGAGGTCAGCCTGAAAAGTCGAGAGACCCGCCTGCCTCTTTTTGTGCGTTTAAGCGGGTGGAAAGAATGTGATTGTGGCGTTAGATTGATTGTTGTTGCATGCCGGAGACGCTCGGTGTGTGTGTGTGTGTGTGTGTGTGTGTGTGTTGTCGCGGCAACAACAATGCATTTCAATAGGTCTAATGTGAAAGCTGTCAATACTGCTGATCCAAACCACAACGCTTCATAGGAGGTTATTGCCCTTTGGCTGGTAGACGGTGTGTGTGTGTGTATGTGTGTGTGTGTGTGTAGAATGTGTTCATGTGTGTATGGATATGTTATATGCTGGTGTGTGTGTGTTAATTGACAGATGTTGGCTCTTACACAGCAGCCAGAGGGGAGTAAAGGAACCGTGTATTGATCTGTTCATGTCATGATTGTCAGCTGTCTCCTCTTACGTTTATATATTGTTCCTCGTTTACTGCTGCTCACATTTCTCTTTAGTTTCGTCGTCCATGTTTGATTGCAGCGAGTTGTTTTGGCGCACACCTGCAGCGACTTAAACTACACTTCTTTTTTGTTTCGTTATACTTTGAATGTGTTCAGTATTCATGGCGACAGAGCAAAATTGCCCACCTGTGAGAGATATTAATATTTCCGATTGCTCTCTGAAGACGGCTGAGACGGCGGCTAAACTTTTGCAGATGTAAATGTAGATGAATTGTAATTTACTCTCAATCATGCACTCTGAGCGCCATCTTATTTGTTTTTGTCCACAGTTTAGATTAGATGTGATTTTCAGGAGCGATTTATTTAATGTTTGTGTCATTACTTTGCCCCAGTTGTGTTTTTACCTTGATAAATTGTCCTTGTTGTTGCGCTGTAATGGAAGCTTTCATATTCAGCGTTTGATTTAAAAAATCAGCTCCTTATATTACCGGGATATTACACAATTATTACTGGGCGATAGCACTCTGGTGGTTGTAGCTTGTTGTTGGCTGTGTGCATGTTTACATGTCTACGATTGTTTCTGTAGTATGTGTGCATGTGTTGTGAAATTAGGTGTTATTGAGCTCCTCTGACTGGAGTGTCCCTGTGGTGCCTTCTTACACTGCTGGAGATCAAACTACACACACAAGTATGCTTGCCCAGACACACACACACACACACACACACACACAACTCCCTGTGGTGATTATCAGATCCCCTCAGATCCTCTCGAAGCCTCAGACTGAAGTGGAATTCACTTTGCTTTTTATTTACTGGCCATGGAAGGACTGACGCCAGGCGTGTATAGAGACCTAACACACACACTCTTACACGTGTACACACATCAGACTCCCACTGTACAAAAAATATATGTTTTTCTCACCTGTCAATCATAGAGCTGCAAAGACTAATTGATTAGTTGTAAGCTATCAAATTAATTGCCAACTAATTTCATTATCGATAAACTGCCAGATTCAAGCTTCTTAAGTGTGAATACTTTTTGGTTTCTGTACTCTATGACAGCAAACTGAATATTTAAGGGTTGTGGACAAAATAAGACATTTCAGGACGTCATGTTTGGCTTTGGGAAACACTGGTCAACACTTGTAACCATTTTCTGACATTTCACAGCCCAACTATTAAACCGATTATTCATTTTTCATTCATTCATTCATTTTCTGTATCCTGCTGGGAGTCACGGGGGCCTGGAGCCTATCCCAGCTGACATTGGGTGAGAGGCAGGGTACACCCTGGACAGGTCACCAGACTATCACAGGGCTGACACATACAGACAGACAACCATTCACTCTTAAATTCACACCTACAAATCGATAGCCAGGGCTATTATTTGCTTAAATCACTGAAATCAGCAGTCCTATATTTGGGACAGGCCTTAAATTCCTTTCACACAAAACTATTGTTCAGCAAAGATCAGGAATATAATCAAATTATTTATTTAAACCAGTATGAATATTACTTGTATAAAAATTAGGCTTTAGATAACATATTAATTATGAATCATTTATTTGATCGAGCTCCGACAGACAGAGCATCAGAGAGACAGAGAGTTACAGCACGCAAGGATTTTGGTACTTGGCATACCGACACAACACCACTTTATCCTGTGAAAACAAAACTCACAACTTGGATTTATTTTTATGAAAAACCCGTCTTGATTGTTTTGATCTGAGGACCTTTACAGACGAAAGGAATATGAATAACTAACAGGGTAACAGAGGAATGGACACGCTATTTGAGGTATCCAACAACCCAGTTTTATACACCCGAAGGACTTCTATAAAAACAAAAAAAAGTACTGGTTGGCAGCCAGACCAGGCTAGTAAAACGGACTGGGTGTTGAATTGGGACTAGGCTTTTAATTGGAGTCTTATGGTATTTCAAAATTTTTAAAGTGTCAACATGTTCTAGTTGAATCATTTAATCACTCTCACTAGTTTCAACAATTGTCACTATGCAATAACTGAAACAGTTCGTAATTCAGACATACATTCAGTTCAGATCTTTTTTAATCACTGGATGCTTCCCTTTTGTAGTGTATAACCTCTTTTCTCACTCAGTCCCTCAGTTACAGCAAAAAAACGACTATGTCTAATTTAGTGGCTCCCAACTGGTGCAGCCACGGGATCCAGATTTCTCCTTAGTCATTAGTTCAACATCCACACAGTTTAATATATTCAGCGTCATACTTTCATTTGGCCATGTCATCAAGTTAGTGTGCTTTCGTTGTCAAGTTGCTGTCCGTTAGTCACTCACTCTACAGCAAGAAACAGCACTTCAAAATAAAAGCTCTGCGCCGGAAATTCACTGTACTTCAAAGTAAAGTGTGTTTTTTACAAACTTTACACGTTCACGAATCACTTGTGGTCCTTTTCGGAATATGACCCACTTTTGGACCACAACCTACTAGTTGGGAACCACTGATCTAAGACATTTTTATCTCTGGCATACTGTAAGCATATAGGGGATCATGTGTTTGGTCATGTGTGTGAGTGTGTGTATCTGTCTGTCCTACAGATTATCTTGAATACTACTGGACCAATCAGCCTAATATTTTGTTTGCTCAAAGACCTCTCATGGTTGCAGTGATTCACAATTTTTATACTTATACCGTCAATAAAATTGCATAGCAAAGCCATAGAGCTAAAGACATTTCCGGCAGTTAGCTTGGTTGAAAACAAGGAGCCTTACTGTGCGTTGACCTTTGTTATAGCTCAAAAACTGACTGAATCTGCACTCTATTGTGTTTTTTTACCTGCTAGTTACTAATATTTTCACTGTTGTGATGTTGGATTTAAGCATTTAAACCTGTTTCTGTTATGACATTCAATGTGAGCTACTCCGAATGGGCTTAATGCCCAAATTAAAAAATATAAAATCATAGTTTGGCGTATTTTAAAAGGGTTTCATAAACCAGAGGACTACTAACTTTGTAGATTCTCAGCAAAATTGGCCAATATCAGCCTGAGTGGTGCACTGGTTGCCTGTATCTTTTCTTTATAATTGTAGAATGTAATTGAGTAAATGACCTCAGTGTGTTGAATGAGCTGAGGGGCTGCTTGCTTAGTACCGCACGTCAGAAGTCTCCTGACTCAGAGAGATCGGAATCTGTGAGTCACATGGTTACCTGTTAATTTATGAGAGAAAACAACCAACACTCAACAAAACAGGAGTCGCAAGACAGCTCGACAAAAGCCATGTTGTTTCAGATCTCTTATATAAGTGTACGCCATTTCACACTTCACTGATCTACTGTATGAATGCAAAAAATGTGTGTTTCTGCATATCGGCTTTTAAAACTGTAATACCTCTAAAACAGTTGGGTGTAAATTATATTACCTGCGTGTGTGTATGTGTGCATATGGTAAGGATTTTTGCTTGTGCCCAAATATTTGTGCACTTGCCCGTACACATACATACACGTGTGTCTGAATGTGTCTCTAAGTGATCATATTTGTCCTCTGAATGTGGCTGAATGTAAACCAGGCCTATCTGATTCCCCACAGACGGGCAGGTATTGAGATATTATGGGATTTGTGCAGGTACACTCCTCTATCTCTCCCTCTGTGTGTGTGTGTGTGTGTGTGTGTGTGTGTAGGGATATTATGGAGATCAGAGGCAGGCTGGGAGCCTCCGAGGCTATTAGCTCATCTGTATTGTATTGAGACGAGGGTATGTACACATCTGCTGATGACACCAGAGAATTGAGCTCTGTGTGTGTGTGTGTGTGTGTGTGTGTGTGCGCGTTTGATCCCTCTCCTTTTTTATTCCTGCCATGTTTGTGTGTGCACGTATGCGCTTCTTCACGCTCGCTTGTCTGGCTAAGACACCAATATTATTATAACTTGACAACTATGCTCTTGCAGGCAAATTGCTCAGCTGTGGTAAAACAACTGAAATATACACACATAATGAATACAGCACACTTTGTTTCTCTGTGAGGAGTCGGGTTTGATCTATCAGGGGAGTTATTGCTATCAAAATGTAAAACATTTGAATATGTGAATTGCAAAATGAACTGAGGTGCGGTAAAAAAAAAAAAAAGAAAGAAAGGGGGAAATATTGCTCAAATCCCCCCATCTTTGCCCAAGTCTGATAGTGCTCATTTTGCATACAGGCCTATTTTTTATTTTATCATATCAGTGCACCTGTGAGAATTAGCAGTAAAATCGTCTTCTGACATTTCATTACATTTTCCTCCTGCATCAAATATTGGCTCTGTTCGAGTGTTGGGCGAGTTAAATCGAGTGGCTTATTTGAAACCCATCTTCAAATGCCTTTTCCCCCAAATACAGTGCCTCTTGATCAGCCTGTTTTTTTATTGCATTAACATGAGCTGCATTGCACCAGGCAGATTTTCTTGCCTCCCTCTCTCTTCAGCCTATCTCTCTCTGTCGACCCAGTGGCTCTGGGTCAATTGATGAATACAAATGTCACCTAATGTCCCATCAACTAGACAAAAAAGTGGTAGAGTGAAAGGGAAGGTGATGGAATAAAACGAAAAGAATCCCGCTTCTCCTTTTTCTGCAGACGTTAGCAGCTTTTAACCCGCTTTGATTGATACGGCATCAGAAGTTACTCGATTAAACGGCGTTTCACACTGCATAGATTCCTACTTAAAAGTCTCAAGACCTCTAAATTATTTATTGATGTCTGTTCCAATCTACATCTGGCTAAGGACGACTGTGCTCTGTGTGTGTGTGTGTGTGGGTGGAGGAGACGGGTTCGGAGGGGGGTGGCTGGTGCTTCCGCAGCGCCTAGAGGAACTTGTTTTCCATGTGCACTTGTTCACCTGCCCGTCTTCTCTAATGGGGCTCAGCAGGGAGGGATGAATAGGCCTGAAAGTGGCAACGTGGCGGTGAAATTGCATCGCGGCGGCTCAGCGTGCACGGGCCTCGGCTCTCTCAAGTAAAATCCCACCGCTGTCTTTTCTTTCTCAACTCCCACTCTCACCTATAGGAGAAGAAAAAAAACGAGAAAAGCACGTAATTCACAGACGAACAAACTATCAAGTAAGGAAGAGAGGAAGCGCAGATACACTCACATGAGCGATCGAGTAAAGCACTGAGCCAAGTAAATGAGGAGATATTGGGTAATATCCTTGGCAAGCAGCTCAAGCATCTTTTTAAAGTTCAGTGGCAAAACAAAGCAGTTTTTTATTCTGTTTCTCTCCTGCCCTGGAGTGCACTGTGGTAGTGGATGGGGAAATATAAAAGTCTGATTTAAGACAAAGCTATTTGGAGGCATTTAAGTCTCCCAGTGTCCCAAAGATGAGAGGTTCAATAGTAAAGTATTGGTGGAGAAGAGCTGGAGTGATTGGTGAAATGAGCATTATTTCTTAAAGGTCCAAAACACAGTGGACACGCAGTGCTAACACAACAGCTTTTTACGTTGGGGTACACGTTAAGTGAGGCAGCAGTGAACAGTTGGCAGAGGTTTAGTACTTGAAGTAATTTCTCTGTACGCTACTAATTACATTTTTTTTTTTTAAAGTACACAAGGAATGTACAGAATAGATGGCTTTAATTGGCTCTTGTGTCTCATACTTATACAGTATTCAATTCCTTTTTAGAAGTGTATCTGCTCTTGATGTCAAGTAAACAATATAACATGAAAGGCAGTGTTGTTCTGACATTTAGCACGGCTGTAATTTGATCGTAGGCACGATGGAATGTTCTTTGGTTTGTGTTGTCATTAGTTGCACTGTCCATGCTTGGTGTGTCTCTCGGCTTTTTGGCAGTCTTTACCTAAAAACAACGGATTTTGGGTTTCGGACCGGAGATTATCTGTCTATTTTGGATTTGACCAACGCCTAGATTGAGACAATGATTGAAAGTCAAAGACCTGAACAAATCTGGAAGTTAGCGTGGCCTAGCTATCTTAGCTTGGCTGTATACCGGTCTGAAGTTGCTGATCTGGCCACACCTGTATCAGATTTTGGACTTCAGATTGTCTGATTGTCAATCAAAGAAGAGGAGGTCTAGGACATAAAAAGATCGCTGAATTTAATGTCATGAGATTGCAGGTATCTCAAAATGACAAAAACTAATACTGGACTTGACTTCTTTTTCTGTGGGGAAGACTGGAAACTAAATTGACTCACTGTTGCCTCTAGAGGAACATGTGGTATTACCAGGCCACCAGGAAGGGCACCTGGGTGAGAAGCCAATTTTCATAGTGGCCAAACAGTGGTGCTGCAATTTCCAGGGTCCCTCATGTGATACCCTGTGGCCCTAAAGATACTTTTCCCCGTTGTTTTTCATTGTTAAAGAGGCGTTTGTAAATCAGTGGATACATTTTTTTGAGTTGAGTTTTAAAAGTCTAGAAGAGCCACAAGATTAAATCATTTTATCCCCATTCAAGTTAGCGAAGAGCTGAACCGGAAGTTAGCCATTCCGTGGGCAGATGTAAGACGCTTGGCAGCACTCGGTTGTGCTTGGCTGCCGTAAGTCTCTACTGCTCAATAGGCCGCGCAGTGCAGAAGCAGTGCCGACCATCCAGGTACTTTCATATGCAGCGCTTGAACCATTTTGGCATCATGTGCCACTGAGCAACTCTCATAGGAATGAAAGGGGTCATTGCCATATCCACGTCTCCGCATGCATCAATGGGTATTTGGGTATTACAGGATACGATGGGCTGATGTTGGCCGATATTGAGAAGACATTTTGATTTAGAAAAGCCTCGATAGCAGCGTCTATCTTGTCTATAGCTTTTGCCATTGGTGGTACTCCTCAATGGTTGGGGGGCCCTGCTTGACAATGCTTGACAGCTGCTTGACAATGGCGTTAGTCCTGCCGGTGGTGTTGATGGCTAATTGAGTCCCCCTGCAGCACTCATTGACTGTTTTTTATTTTAACTGAGAAACTGCTGTTTTATGTCACAATGCCAGATGAATCAGACAACTTGATTTCAGGGGAGAGGGCGGATTCAAAGGCTTGGACCCAGACAACTGCAACACAATATTAAGACGTCTTTGATGTGACATATTTAATCCATAGATCAATGAATCCATCCATTATGAAAATTTCCTGTCGATGTACCACTCAATTAAAGACTAATTGCTTTAGCATGAGTACATTAAATCAGTTTGATCTTTTGTGTTGTGAGAACAGAGAAGACAAAATCCTCTGCAACAGAAACAAAGAGTATGTATTGCTTCTGCGTGCATTGCTTGCAACCCAGCCAGCGCACACATTCATACCTGCACCTATCAGCCTGCAAACTCTTACACGAGTGTGAAGGTGCGTTTGGGTGAATCATGGCTGGGATTGAAACATCACTGCGACCTTGAGGGTTGAAACATTGGATGGAGGTCTGTGCTGTTGGTTGGATGAAGTTAGAGGAAAAGTAGTGAGTTCATTTACTTTGTGTTGTGCAGAGAGCGGGAGGTGAGGAGGGGAGCTTTAGCTCTGGAGGCTGGCCCATGTTTCTCCCTCCACTGTTTATTGAGGGCCTGTCTCGGGGGCCAGGTATTGATTTCTGCCTGGATGAGATGGGATAGCCCTGGAAGACTCAGTGACAGATGGATGAGGAGGAACGGAGGGATAAGTGGAGGAGTGTAGCTCTTGTCCCGCTACAGAGGCTGCTTCAATTGTCTATAAATGTTAACTTTGCCTTGACCCTCGCTTATTGGCTCCTACTTAAGAAAAAATATTGTGGATTATAAGGCACATTTGTTTGTTGAAAAGTTGTAGCACTCTGAAAGAGCCAAATGCCACTGACACCTACTCAGATCTCCTTTTATCTTATCAAATGTCTTTATCAGGTTCTTCCACATTTTATTGGGAAACCTCCCATCTAAGCACATCTAAGGTTGTGTCAAGTTAGTTCTTCCATTCTTATACTTTTACCACTGCTTGACCTCTCAGTGTGACCCTTCTTTAAGAATTTGATTTTAATGTTTTTACTTTTAGAATTCACATTTTAACAGTCATAGCAACTCAGCCAGAAGAGTTGGGGGGGTTACAGGTCCATGAACGCAGTGCCGGCGGAGCTCTTCTGTTTTTTTCCCATCAATAGCTGTTGGTGGACTTTTGAGTCTGGGGGTGGATAATTGATCAGTCGGTCCAATCAGCTAATCAGATCAGATCGGTGGATGAGAGGAGCAGCTGTTTGAGTAAAGGCAAACTTTAGAGCCAGCACACTGAAGGTTAAGTTTTACTTTCACTGCACCTGGCATTCTGCTTCTCCATCTGTGAAGCAAATCATAACCGAACGGTATATATATTCCAACCATATGAACGGTCTAGTCCCAAAAACAGAAAATCTAAACATGGCAGCAGCTGTTTTAATTGTGGGGGTCCGCCACAAATAAATGACCGTGTGGGAAACCCTGAGTTTAAAAAGAAGCTAATATAGTGCTAAATTGTTGTCAAGATTGCATTATGCTTTTGTTTACCTTCCACTCAAATGTGATTGGTCAATCATACTCAGACTACAGAGAGATCAGATTTTATGCATACCGACTGAACCACCATCTGACACTATGACACATTCTGGCAAATTAAAAAGTAACCCACACCAGCAACCTGTGCCAACAGCATCATGGTGCAAGAAAATTTGATAAGCAGGAATAAAAGCAAAGGAGGAAAAGTTGATTCACTCTGTTCCTACCATCGTAGTCCCTGCAGCGCCTTTTGAGCAAAGCGCTTTTGTTGCTGAATGCTTGCTGACACCATCCTGCCTCTGGGTGCCGTAATAGCAGACTTGCTGTCTGTATTCAGGCAGGTGAATCGATGTTGCTACGCTCACACCAGCAATCTATGCCAATGGAGTCACAGTGCTAAGTCCAACTTGTATTGCCTTGGTAATCAGCAATATGACAACGTGATTAACAAACAGAGATACTAGTCTCTTCCAGGCCTTATGCCATTTACTGCCGAGTCAAGGTCAGTAACATCAGTGATTTCGGCTTCAGACATCGACACCAAAAGCCATGTTTTGCGATGGTGTGATATGCAGCTGGGCAGCATCAGTTGATAACTAGGCCAGACAGGTCCTTTCGCCGTGTTATGATACGCTTCTGTTTGGCCGGACAGCACGTGTTGCAGCGGCATGATACGCCACAAGACGGTATCAGTTTGAAACGCTGCTGGTAACGATGGAACATTAGGAGCTGGAAAGTCCCTATAGGGTGGATGGAAGGGGAGGTAAATCAGTCCAACAAACCCTGGACTTTCACCCAGGAGCCTAACGTTGCTTCCTGTATGAATGTAGAGTGAAACCATGATGTTTCTTTCTAAATATAACAACGTAGTTTTGTTGCTTAAACCTAAAAGTATGCTTTTGTTGATGACCCTGCCTTGGTATCGCCATCCGGGAATATCAACAGCAGACGCAGGAGGATACCTAGTAACATGTAGACGTGAAAGTCCTCTGACAAAGCTGCGATATGTGATGACTTGCGATGAGAAATAGCTGGTAACATAGAGGAAATCAAATTACAGCAGAAATCGGAAAATGGGCAAGGCGCATGTTGTATTTGTTTCCTGGAAAGTTCTTGAATTCTTTTGGAGTGAAGAGACAAGACAAGAGGGCTCCTCTCTCATGGCCCTAATATATTGCCTGTTCAAAGTGACAATGTTGTGCCGTTATTCCACCTTGCTGTTTTGTATTAAAATGTATGAACATGGAATGGGGAGTTAGCTTAGGTTATGAAGCCACCGGTGGAGGTAGTAACAGAGCCGAGTCTCATTTCGTTCCGCTTGGGAGCTGCTGCTGAGTCAAGTGCGATACTTAATGGTAAAATTTGGTATCCCAGTCCGTAGTTTGGCTTAATATCTTGTATGGCCCACCCCGACTAGATGCCTTTGAGCAAACTCACTAGAGCTGTAACTGTTCTGGAGTTGACAGGAGGAGATATTGTGGACCACTTCCCGAATGTGGATGTGTGGTCATTAATTGACTTTAAGAAATTAGTTTGTGAAAGAAAAACTGATACTCAGATGGACTTGTCTTTAAGAACCAGTGATTGTAAGATATTCAATATGTGTCCATTGTGTTGAGCCCTCTTTCTCATATACCAGTATTTCTTCACTCCTTTTTTCTTTTGGACTCCTCTCTTCCTTTTTAGATGCACAGCCTGTGAGGTTGTGTCAAACTCAGACTGTGTTTCATTTCAACTGCACACAAATTATACTCTTTTTGGGCCGTCTATCACAAACAACCAGTCTTGACTTTATCAAGGTTGTATAGTTGATCGTTCCCTGGTAAACTGCCCAGTGAAAGTCACAAAACACACACACCACACACACACACCTCCCAGGCCCTCTGTCAACTTAACGGCTGCCGATCAATGGCAGGAGGTCAGCCTGGTGATAGAGAAGCTGGGAGCTGCATGTGTGTCTCTGTATATGTGCGCCTGTGTTCATTTGTGTGCTTTTATGTGTCTATGTGAGAGTTTATTTCTGTGTGTGTCTGTCTGATAGAGAGCAGGGCTTAGGACTGCCGAGCGATTGAGGAGGGGTGAAAAAAGTGTCCAAGATTCATTTTTTCTCATCTGGTACAGAGGGAGAGGAGGGGAGGCCGATGCGTTATTTTTCTTGGCTTTAGCCCTCACGGCTCTAAGTGGGTATTGATCAGGTGCCTTAATGCAAACCTGTCAAATTAATTTTGCAGGGAGAGAAGGCTGTGACTGCTGCGAGATTGCTTCAGTATCGAAGGGGGTGTGGAGGGGGGGTGGATGGATGGATAGAGGGATGGATGAAGGGGGTAAAGGGATGTTAGAGGTGGGGAGCCTATGAATTTTAATCATCATCTAAATAGGAAGCTGGCATTCCAGTCTGTTTTCTCCATTCTTCTTTTTCTCCATGTGCTTACTTCTACATCCCTCTTTCTTTTTCTGCAACTTGTCCTGTGCTACCTCTGCTCTCTTTCTTGTCTTGCTTTAGCCAAAAACACTCGTGTGTGAGACAGCTGTATAGATGCTATATGCTCCTGTAAGCATCCCAGAAAAAGAGAAAGTCGGAGCAAGATTGCGGAAGCATCCATATGTCAAACCAATTCTGGATTTTAGGTGCTACCTTGAAACCAATCTGTTGCTAAGCTGCTTTATGTAATTTTTACCCAGCACTTTCGGCCTGCTGTGATTTTACCATTTATTGGTCACCCTTCAGACTGCAGTTACTCTTAATTAGGTAATTGGGCGCAGCCGTGTTGTGATTTAATCTCTTCTTTATCCTGTTTGTTCCAGTTATTTATGTTCTAGTGAAGAAGTGAACTCAGACAACTGCTGACACACACACACACATACACGCATAGTCAACATAAATCGACTGAGATTACTGTTACTATCTTACCAATAACATTTATTATGGCTCTGTTCTATTCAAATGTCCCAGTAAACCATGACAGAAGCCCTGTTCACAAGAAGATCGTGCAACAGGGCCACTGCAAAGTCACGTCTTTACCTTTTTTGCCTTTCCTTTTTACACAGACCATAAACAATGGTGGCATCATGCTGCCCAAGTGTGTGATTTAAAAAAAAAAAGAGGCATAAAGAGCGCCTTATAAACAATAACGATGGCATAACATATTTATAATAAACTTTATTTAACATGGCAACAACAATTATTTACTGTCTGTGTTATATGGTGGCTGATCTTGTCCTTTGCTCGGAGGGTCAAGAGATTCTGCACCTCATTGTCTCCCACATTTGCGGACATCTTCTGTTCTTCTTTGAGTTATTGAGTTAGCTGCTAACTGCTGCAAGCTGCTTTTTAAATCTCCTAGTGGTGGGTTGCATACATAATGTGTCATCAGAATGTTACATCAATCCCATTCATGGTCATGTTCTGCTGGCCGTCCCTTTCACACAAACATTGATTCAAGGTTCTCCAATGGTGCCAGAGCAGCTGTCAATATGCATGGTTTTGGATATTTGTAGCGTCCTCTGGTCTCCCCTTTTGAATGACGAATACAGACCACCCTTGCTTGCTTCTTTTGAGAGTCATTTCCTCTCACACAGGCGCAGAATGCACTTGCTAGTTGGTCGTTGGCTGGGGTCTTTGGGGTGTGTTCAGTGCAACTTTTGGGTGAGACTAAGGTGACCCAACTGTTGAACTTTGTCGCCACTAGTCCTGTGATGTCGGTTTGGTGTGTCTTGGCCTTTAGACCTCCAGGCCAACAGGATGCTTTAGTGACCCTGCAGGACAAAATATGTGAAAGCGCATATCTGTCTTTTTCCACACAGTATATATCACTCTAGTGGTGCTGTTTTACAATGCTGCTGTGAGGTCTCGTCTCTACACCGCTACAGCGGATCAGGCTAATCCCTGGCCTGCTGCTTTATCCCATTAGTTAGTTAACTGTCGGCCAGGGTCTTTTCACACCGGGAAGAATTAAAAAGAGCCATAAGTAAGTTTTACGACGAGGGATAGAGCGTTGTTACGGTGAGCGGGTGAGCCTATCTGCATGTGATCTACTGCTGTGTGTTTCCTCTGCCTCTCCCTGCGCTCTCTGTTAGTTTATCTGAGAGCTGTAAGTTTTACACAGAAGGCTGTCGCCCCTTTCCATCGACCCTCTCAGCCTTTTAGGTGTGCTTTATGATCCTTGTAGTACAGAGTGAAGACACACACTATTTCACACACATACATGAATGCATGCATGCACAGTCCTGTTTGTATGTACACTCAGACACACCAGGCTGTGTGCATACAGGAGTTACAAGTATGGCATACATTAATGTCTCAGATACACACACACATAAACACACATGTATCTATAGTCAGACTCCATCGATACTAGACACTGTGGAGGGCTCCGCTGCGAACAAATCACTGTAATAACTTTCTCTCTGGAAACAGCAGCGTGACAGTATTATAGTGCTAAGTATCATGTTGATTCAGAATGAGCTTTACAGTGAAGATTTTAAATGTCTCATATTCTACATGACATTTTAACTATGTTTTAAATTCACGTTGATGTTCGCGCAGATGAGGTTGTTTAGAGCAACACTCCACATCTCTCCCAAGTCTGTCGTTGTCCATCTGGTCAACAGTCTGGGTCTTAAGTGTTGCCCCAAATCTATACCAGCACTGTTGCATTGGTGTTGTGTGAAGTAGGAAATTAAAGTAGGGGGAAAGTTTCAGTCCACAGCAGCAGCACAAATGTGTTTATTGCATGTGAACATTTTTGTGATTTCAGCTGCTTTGGTGCAAATAGAAGTGACACTGCCAGAGCCCTACAAAATGACCTCTAGCAGGCTGCTGGTGTGCATGTTTCTGACCACACTGTCAGAAACAGGCATGAGGGCCCAACGTCCTCTAGTGGGACCTGTGCTCACAGCCCAGCACCGTGCAGCTCGACTGGCATACCCCAGAGAACACCAGAATTGGCAGGTCTGCTGTTGGCACCCCGTTCTCTTCACAGATGAGAGCAGGTTCACACTGAGCACATGTGACAGGCATGAAAGAGTCTGGAGGTGGTGCACGTTATGCTGCCTGTAACATCAGCTAGCATGGCCAGTTTGGCGGTGGGTCAGTGATGGTCTGGGGAGGCATATCCTCGGAGTGTTGCACAGGCCTCCATGTCATAGCCAACGATACCCTGACTGCTATTGCCAGGCCCTGCGCTGGTGCAGTGGGCCCTGGGTTTCTCGTGGTGCAGGACGATGCCTGGCAACTTTTGCGACTCTCAACTCAGCCACAAAATTCCATCTGTCTCCATCCGAGCAACACTTAAACATGACACTAAATTAGTCGGCAACAAGTTTAAAAGAGAGACTGAATAAGTAGCAGATATAAAAAAAAAAGACATACTAGTATACTGGCAAAGGTCTATCCCGGATTTCCGGCATTTAAAAAACCTGCACATGCCCACAAATTTGGGTGGGAAAAGGGTATAATTAACGTGTGTCTTGTGTGTGTGTGTGTGTAATATGTACAGCTTGAAAGAGCCTAGCTGATGCTAAGTTTAACGCCTCCAAGCTCTAGCTCCATATTAAATAGACAAATATGAGAATGACACTAATCTTCTCATCAAACTCTCAGCAAGAAAGCGAATAAACACATTTCCCAACATGCCAAACTATTCCTTTAAGGGGTGGAATGCTGCTAAATTGCATGTTAATTGCTTTCAAATCTCTGTTTTTGGCACAAATCAGTAAATGTACTGCAATATTTCTGATGTAATTAAAATCTGCAACACAAGAACACCTTACAAGAACATATTTTCTTTTTAGCAGCCTGAGAAAGGTTAAAACATACTGATGCAGTGCAGTAAAAGGTGTCACCTATTCAGGCATAAATGCAGTTTAACATGCTGCTTTCTTTTTTTCCTGTTCATTTAAGTCACATTGTTTGCACACATGTTTTAGTCTTGTGTTATCTTTCTTCTTCTTTACATTTCTTCTTTATCTCGTGTCTCTTTAAGACCTGCCGGCCATGGTAAACATGTAAACATCGGCAGAAGCCAAAGTTATTCAATTCACATCAGTGTACCAAAGTGATTCTTGATTTAAGCTCCCCAAATAGAAAGCTCATTTCAAGATAGATTTCCCATGCAGAGCAGTATTTGCATATTCCTAAAAAACCTTTCTCTGCTTTTTTCCTCTCTCCAGGGCTCGCAGACACAAACACTGCCTTCATTTGAATGGTAACTTGAATTGTCTCACTAAGCTAGCTAGCTGCCACAGCACTCGAGATGCAAATGCGTCAGGTAGTTGTGTGCGTGCGCGCACGCGTTTGTGTGAAATGTATTTTGGTGAGCTGCAGATTGGCTGGCTCGTCTCAACAGAGGTTCCATTACCTCTCAGTGGCTTTCATCTGCTCATCGAGTGAGAAGTCCTCGCATCTGAGGCGAATGAGACACGGTGTCACACACAGACACAAATGCACAACTAAAGATACAGATAGATGTGGAGCCATAGAGAGTGTGTGACAAGAACTCAAATAGATTTTATGACAAATACAATAGTTTTCAGCAGGCTTGTTGTGCTGCTGAGTGCAGCCTCAAAGCAGATATTTTCTCTGCTGTCCACCTGAACAGCATCACTGTGTCAGACCACACCAGACATTTTATATTGTATGTACAGAATCTGACCACTGCAGTTTAGATTGACAACAACACTGATACCACAAACAGTGATTAACAAGTTGAAGGCTGCATATTCAATTTTGAGGCCAACGTTATTGGACAAACAGAGGCTGAATAGCAAATATTTGTCTTATCCTCGTGAGACCCTGTGTCCTCATATGAGGACCCTTATGCTTGATTCTACTGGACTTAGACCTGTTTTCCTTGTTTGTGGACACTTTTTGTGCCATCTAGTGGTAGTAAGACGCTGTTAATTAGTAAGTACTCATTTGAAGATGTTGGCATTTTATTGTCGTCTCGTTTGAGGACATTGGGACTTTATTATCGTTGACAGTGTTTCGTTTTTTATACTTATCAGGTCCTACTGATCCCAAATAGCGAGGAGACATTGAAAATGCATACCAACCAAAAGTTCGGGTCTCAGGAGAACTCCTTGACAATTGTTCTACTGTGAAGGTTCATTTAAAACCAATCAAAAGTGTATCGGGGTTCCCTGTCACAGTGTGCACTTCCGACCTGCCATACATGCCACTCTCTCAGTTAACCCAGTCAAATTCCTCTCACCCCGCCTCTCCACCAAACCTACCTGCCAGCCTATCACCTGTCCAGACATCTCCTGATCCTGCTCGTCCACCACGCCCACCTCATCAACTACTACAGCTTCACGGACTCTCGTTGCCAGATTGTTCTTTGCCTTTCTTATGCACGACTTTCCAGCATGTGTTTCCAGACTGCTTCCCCGTTGCCTACATTGACCGTCTCTGACTCCCCTGCTTCGTCTGCTCCTGGTAAACCACTCTGCCGTCTGTCCCCGACCAAGAGCTCAGATTTTGCCTGTTTCCTGTGGCTGTGCGGGGAGACTGCCAGTCAGCTATATGTTGTGAGTTTACTTGTTCTGCTACCTGTGGTTACGTGTGCTGTGGATATCCTCACCACGTGGCTGTGCATTCTGCCTTTGTGTGTGCACCAGGGTATCAACTCATCATCACCGCTGGTTCCTCAACTCCTCACCTAACACATTCTCACTCCGACCATGTCACTTATTGATGTTTGGTCATGGTCCATATACGAAGTGCAAGGTACCCTGGGTGTGTTGGTTGTTGACGTTCTTGGATGCTGTGTCAAGTTGTTCCTGTTACATGCATTGTCCTCTTTCAAAATGCACTTCAGTTTTCACAGGAAATTTAATGGCTACATAAAGTCTCTTTCACTATGTCGGTACAACACCACAAATTGATGTTTTTTTTTCACTCAACAACCAAAACACGAGGTTAGGTTTAGGAAAAAGGACAGGGTTTGGCTTAAGAATCTCATGGGACGCAAACACCACTCTCTCATGCCGATGTTAAAGGATGTTTTTCTTCGTTGGTTTCTGATGCTGTAAGTCACTGCCCAAGTGCCAGATTTTAATGATTTTGGAGTGAAACCGGGCTCCCCACCAGTTCCAACCTACCTAAAGCCATTTCCACACAGGTGTGTTGGCTTCTCTTGTGCGTTCACCTGGTATTAGACCCTCTGCTCATCCAACATGGTCTCCTCTCTGCTCCGTCACAGTACCGCTGCACATGTTGGAACTCTTTGGTGTTTGTGTGCATAATACAATACCTGAGTCTTCTACGATGTTGACTGGTCTGCAGTCAGTTGCCACCCATTCCACGGGTCTGCGGCGACTCCCACACTCCAAAATGGTACTTTGGTGGAGCTGAGTAGAAGGGACAAAAAAGCTTGCGAAATTAAAATGCGATTAAAAAAAATAAACGCATTATGGATTGCATTAATCTAATCGCGATTAACGCGTTANCTGCAGTCAGTTGCCACCCATTCCACGGGTCTGCGGCGACTCCCACACTCCAAAATGGTACTTTGGCGGAGCTGAGTAGAAGGGACAAAAAAGCTTGCGAAATTAAAATGCGATTAAAAAAAAATAAACGCATTATGGATTGCATTAATCTAATCGCGATTAACGCGTTAACACTGACAACCCTAGTGTTTTTCAAACATATCAGATTCAGACTATTCAAACATAATTCTGGCTGTGTGGCATACATGAAGGAAACGATGAAATCAAGGAGAAAATGATGAACATGATGGTAAACAAAATGTTGTCACACATCGATGCATATTAGAGCAACAATACGTTGACGTTAATTTCACATTAAGTGGACAGTGATCCACGGAAGATCTAGGCAAAGAAAGCCTTTAAATACGCTGCTCCTTGTTCCTGGAATAATTAACAGAGGGACCTGAAATTGTCTGAGCTCTTGGTCAATGTGATTGCTTCTCAAATTCTCACTGAAATCATATTATAAAGTTGCATGTTTTTCTTGTGAGAACTCTGAATAGAAATACTGTAGTTATTAAGGTGAACAAGTGTGAGACTGCTGCTGACTTGATTCCTATCATTAAAGTGCCGACGCTCAGGAGCTTCATCCATCATCAGGGAATGAAGTTATGTCCTAAAAGTAACTCAGAGATCAGTTTCCCCACAGTTAAGAATGATATTTCTTACAGCAAATTGTGTGTGTGTGTGTGTGTGTATGTGTGTGTGTGTGTGTGTGTGTGTGTGTGTGCGTGGCAGACAGACGTTTACCAGGAAGGCAGATGCAGACTGTCACAGGCAGGAAATTCACAGACTGACAGGACTGATTGTGTTTAGTTATGACTGACACACACACACACACACACACACACACACACACACACACACACACACACACTTATGGTAGACTGGAAGTTTTGCAAATTGTTCCCAAACCAACTCTGTATAAGATGTTTTTGGAAAAGGAAATGTGTGCAGGATATCTGAGGACCATCTGTAGATCTCATATTCGTACTGTTAGTTCCTGACAGCTGGGTGTGTGTGTGTTTGTGTATGGGGGGGATTGGCGTATGTCTTGAAGAGGAAGCAAAGCTTGAAACTTTGTGGAAACTTGATGAAAAAAGTTGACAAAAAAAGTAGAGGCACAGTGCTTAAACCAGACTATGAATATTGATGGAACGAAACAAAGAAAACAGAAAAAAAATCTCAATTTGGACAATAACTGACAAAAAACATGAAGAGGATCATTTAAAAATCTGTGCCCTGACACAGTAAGTGGTTTAAAGAAATAGAAGGTAATCATGCGAGGACAAGCTTGAGGGCTCATTCATACCCCTACCCACTTCCACTCTGTGTCCGCGTTCACCCGGAGGGTCCGCCACATTAAGTGCCATCCTCGACCAGCTAGTGGAGAGTGGAATGCCGACTTATTGACCACATGCAACGCTGTATTGTGCCCGTCTGAGAAGATGGTTCACAAAAGAAAAAAAGAAATGCCACCAAAGAAGTTTAGGAGTAAGTTTTATTTCCATTTATGTATGTTGTTTATCAATTTATTTGTGTATTAATTTATTTTCTTAGCCTACTTATTTATGTATGAGTCAGGTAAACAGAAATATAAGTGATACAAATACACACGAAGGATATAAATGGGAGTACACTTTATTTTTCTCCATGGTAACAAAAGATTACGACAGTTCCTTTAACCACCACAGAGAGGGAAGTTTGTCCCAAAGCTTGCCGCTGTATTTATACGCTACACCTTAATGAAAGTGTCATTCAGCTGTTGAGGTGCCTACAAATGTAGTTACACTCTGTGATGGAGTGGGAGTGAGGAGGGTCTGGTTTAAAGGGATAGTGCACCCAAAAATGAAAATTCAGCCATTATCTACTCACCCAGATGGATGCTCAGGTGAAGTTTTAGAGTCCTCATATCCCTGCGCACAAGACCAGCGAAAGCACATGAACACATGTGAGCGCGGTGCCCAGAGAGGCAGTTAGAGCTACAGGCTACAATGAGGCTAAAAACAGAGTTCAAATTATGTTTTTCAACAACTTTTTACGTCGGGGCTTCAGGACACTTGGATCACTACGGACGAGCAGTATGGAGATATTTTGTGGTTTCAATTATGTGTTTTTGGACGTTTGAATCTGGGGTGCCGTCAGCCTCCATTAGGTGGAGTTGTGTTGCTACCTCCTCTCCCCTTGGATCTCCGCAAGTGTTATGAGGACTCTAAAACTTGACCTGAGCCTCCCTCGGCATATGGGTGAGTAGATAATGGCTGAATTTTCATTTTTGGGTGCACTATCCCTTTAAGATTCGTACTTTGTGCATTTATTTAAATTTCTTTGTCGTCTCCTTTGATCATAGCGTTTAGGAAAATGTGCACAAATATGGACAAAATAAAGGTGGAGTACAGATAGAGGGCTCCGTCTATCTCCATCTCTAACACTGAGCATAAATGAGCGCTAAGTCGAAACTGGTATTCTCTGAATCTAACTAATAAATTTGACAATTAAGATCCTCTGCACATTAGATAAAGTCCAAGACATCATAATAAACGCTGTTAACACAACAAATGGCTGAAGTGCTTGTACCACCAAATGAAAACAATTTCTAACTTATTGATGAGACAATTTTTTCGCGTATGATGAGGAAATACCTTAAGATAATCCTTAAGAAAGATGAGCGTATAAAGTATGGAGGGACAGAAGACACAGGGTAAAGGAGTAAAGCATGAGAACAGAGTGATGGAGTGTGTGTGTGCGTGTGTGTGTAGGGGGGCTCTCCTGTCAGTCCCCATATCCATCAAAGGCTGCATCCCATTCACAGTAACATGACAGATACGTAAAGCAATCTGCCTGACCAAAAGCATTTAATTTTGAAATGGCTGCCCGTGAATCCCCATTCAGATGAACAGGGAGCGACACGCACACATATGCACACAAATGATTTTGCATGCATGCACTCGAGTGTGCACGTGTACATGCACGTATAGACACATGACATTTGGCCCCCCTCCGCTCTCCTATCTATTACCTCAGCCTACCCCCCCTCACACACACACACACACACACATACACACACAGCCTCGGGGGAAAAGAGGAAATGTCTTTTTTAAGGATTGAATACAGCGGGATGAGCTTCGCCACTTTAACCTTACATATGCAAAATCCGGCGCTGTGTATTCATGTAGAGAGACACAAAACAGGTGCTACAATCAAAAATGTCATTTCCCTGCAGGTGAGACGATCTCGACTCTCATCTGGCGACAGCGTGCTCTCTCTCCTACCTGCAAAAACTTGTCACCAGTATAAATCCATACAATTATAAATATATAATTAAAAGATTAAAATATATTTTTAAACATTATTTTAGGGCATTTTCCCTTTATTGATAGCAGTGCTTAAGAGAGACAGAAAAGGTTTGCCTCCTCTCCACCTGAACTGCACAAACTGTTAGAGCCCACCCAGTCAGCCCTGTGGACACTCCGTCTCTTCCTCTCCATCTCCATCTCTTAAAGAAGGGTAACAAGATTGAGTCATTTTGTGTTGTCGATCTGCATTACTCAGAAAGAGGAGAGGCAGGGAGTGCCCAAACTCTCTCTGAACTCACTGAGTTCAAGTGACTTTTGTTTAAGCCCCGATTTTGCTTGTAATTGGACGGTGTCAGTCACAGCCAGTGCTTCCTTCTGTGCGACGATACAGCTGGAGGGTGTTGGTGGTAGAAAGAAAATAGTTCCTATGTGAAACTGCTCACAACAAGTCCTGTGGATTATCTTGAGTGACATTGATGTTGAGTTTTTCAAATGTATGTAGAACTTATTAGGTACATCTGTTCAACTGCTTGTTAAAATAGCTAGTCAGCCAATCACATGGCAGCAGCTCAATGCATTTAGGCATGTAGACATGGTCAAGATGACCTGCTGAAGTTCAAACTGAGCATCAGAAGGATGAAGAAAGATGATTTAAGTGACTTTGAACGTGGCATGGTTGTTGGTGCCAGACGGGCATCTCTAGGGTTTACAGAGGATGGTCCCAAAAAGAGAAAATATCCAGTGAGCCAAAATGCCTTGTTGATGCCAGAGGTCAGAG
>NC_065514.1:6250083-6289946 GCF_006386435.1 Epinephelus moara
CTTAGTACCAACTGAGCATGGTTTAAACACCACAGCCTACCTGAGTATTGTTGCTGACCGTGTCCATCCCTTTATGACCACAGTGTACCCATCTTCTGATGGCTACTTCCAGCAGGATAACGCACCATGTCACAAAGCTCACATCATCTCAAACATGACAATGAGATCACTGTACTCCAATGGCCTCCACAGTCACCAGATCTCAGTCCAATAGAGCACCTTTGGTATGTGGTGGAACGGGAGATTCTCATCATGGATGTGCAGCCGACAAATCTGCAACAACTGTGTGATGTCATCATGTCAATATGGACCGAAATCTCTGAGGAATGTTTCCAGCACCTTGTTGAATCCATGACACCAAGAATTAAGGCAGTTCTGAAGGCAAGAGGGGAGCAAGGTGTACCTAATAAAGTGGCCTGTGAGTGTATATTCTGGTCAGAAAACATCTGAAGCAGCATTTTACATAAAAGAGGCTACTCACTGTTTAACTTGCTCCTGAAACCTGGCACCTTAGCCTTCACAAGTGTATCACTAATAGGTATGAAAATCATCCAGTGGGCCATGTTGGACCCTTTGGTTGGTTGGTTCTGGCCCCTGGGCCGTATGTTTGACACCCCTGATCTACTGTAGATTAATAAATAGCACTGTAGGTAAGAGGAAAGATCTGTGTCTCTGATTTTGGGGTGAACTGTCCCTTTAAAAGGCATGTAAGATCAGAAACTCCATTCCAAAATGAGCTCTGATTCTGAAACAGGGAGAAAGCTCATTATCAAATGGAAATGGAATTTGCATACACTGAGGCAACACACACACACACACACACACATACTTAACATGTGCATGCAAACACAGCCTTACACACATACGTCCACAGCAACACACACACACACACACAGATGAAATGCAGTGCTTCATAATTGAATTCGCAGCACGTTCTTCTGTTGTACCTTTTGAAAATATCACTATTGCCTGAAAACTGTTGTTACCTCTAGCCAGATGATGTTAGCTTTTAGCAGCATTGTGTCGCAGACAATGAAGCCACTAGTGCCGCTAGCATCAGGTGTGTGTGCCTGATATCCAATACTGAGATCAAAAGAAGTATTTCAGTGTGTCTTAATTGAATTGAGGAGCATCTGCAACGGGATTGAATCTCAACTTTGAGTGTGTGTGTGTGTCTGTGCTGTAATTTGTGGATTAGGTGATTGGTTGGTGGGTGGATGGGTGGGTTTGAGTGTGTTTGAATGTGTGCATGTGCCTGCCTGTTAATTGAATTGGGTGTTCTTAAAGGTCTGAGAGGTGTTTGTAACAGAGTGTGTTCTTAACAGTACACCTGTGGCAGCGAGGAGGCGGCTGATTGTGTGTACAGGTGCTGGAGTGTGTTTGATGTGAAGGATCCACACCTCCCAGAAATCAGTGACACTTGCAGCAACACATGCTAGATCACAAACATGTACAGAGGGGGAGGGAGAGAGCGAGAAATACAAACACTGATTCTTTATCTTAAGATAATTCAAAGAAACAAATCAGATCGACAATAAATAAGGATAAGGGAAGCAATAAGAGTAAAACATCATAAAAATATCCAACAATGTTGCATGATCGCAGTTCTGAAATAGTTTATTGGTTTGCTCAGTTAATATTTTCAAGCTTTAAATCCAGCCCAACCTTTTTGCATTATATGTTTCTGAAAACTGTTTTTAAAGTGATGTAATATATAAGTTGACTTTTGTCATGGAGGGGATGGTGCATGGTTTGTTACCCAGGTGAGCAAGGCTGCAGACCACTGTTCAATACCAACAACAGTGGTGGTTTACTGGCGACCCCTTGCAGTGTTTCCACCTCGCCACTGAACCTGAGTGTTTTTAGCGGCACATTGTGGCATTCCTGAGGGGCGTTTGAGGCACCAAACCTGGGAGTTCTTTGCAGTACATTGCTGTGTTTCCCAGCAGCGTTTATAGTACCAAACTTTTGTGTTTTTATAGACGCATCATGGCATTTCCCACCAATCTTTGTGGCGCCAAACCTGCATGTTTTCAGGCGCATATTATGGCATTTCCCAACAGCGCTTGTTGCACCATACCTGGGTGTCCTTTGCAGTACATTGCTGCGTTTCCTTCCTTGTTCTTAGCGGCACATTGTGGCGTTTCCCAAAGGTATTTGTGGCAGCAAACCTAGGAGTTCTTTGCGGTACATTGCTGCATTTCCCAGCAGCGTTTGTGGTACTGAATCTGTGTGTTTCTAGCGGCACACTGCTGGGTTTCCCATCAGCGTTTGTGGCGCTAAACCTGGGTGTTTTTTACCAACACATCGTGGTATTTGCTAGTGGTCTCTGTGGCACCAAACCTGGGAGTTCTTTGCAGCACATCCCTGCATTTCCTAGTAGGTTTTATGGCACTGAACCTGCGTGTTTTTAGTGGCACATCATGGCGTTTCCCAACAATGTATGTGGCACCAAACCTGGGGTATTTTTAACGGCACATTGCAGCGTTTCCCTGCAAGATTTGAGCCACTGAACCTGGGTGTTCTTCCCCGACCCATGCCTACTTTTCCAGCAGATTTTGTGCCACCTTTGCTGCCTTTCCATGTAGCATTTGTGGCATCAAACCTGGGTATTTTTAATGGCACATTACAGCATTTTCCAGCAGTGTTTGAGCCACTGAACCTCAGTGTTCTTTTCTGACCTATGCATGCTTTTCCAGCTGATATTGTACCACCATCGCTGCATTTCCCAGTAGCATTTGTGACACAAAACCTGGGTGTTTTTCACCGACCTGTTGCACCACTAAACGTGGGTGTTTTAAGCTGAAACATCATCTTTTCCAAACAGTGAAGTGTTCATTATTCCTAAACCTAAAAACACCTTCAACACAGTGTTGAGAAACGTAAAATTCAAGCAGTTTTTCTGGTGACTGGTTCATTAATTTTGTGGGTGTGTGGGTGATATTGCTTGTTACAAATCTACACATGCAAAACCGTGGATTTTTGGCCAATCACAAATATGATTTGTGCATTATGAATGATCTGACTGAGTCCGTTACAGTCTGGGTTAGTTTATGTCGACAGTCGACAGATAAAATCACAGAGTGTGTGGTGTTGAAGGATTGGTGAATAAGTATTGCTTTCTTGCTGTTTTATAGCACATTTAGTTCCACCTGTCATAACTTGTCTTATTTTTAACGTCCTCTGTTTCTATCTGCTACATCTCTAATGTCTTTCTCTCACACCGCCGAGCCAAAAAGCAGATTAAACTCTGTTTTAATTTCAATTTTTTTCCATTTCTTCTTTAACTGTGCATTTCTGAAAGAAGGGAGAGATGGAGGGCTTTAAAAGATTTGGCCTGAGAGGGATTTCCGAGGGTGTTTTAAAAGGGGCTTGACTCCACTAAGTAGGGCTGCTAACTGTGCTATCCCACAATGCAATGTCCCAAATCCAGGAGACTTTGAACACTCATACATATGGGGCATGCAGGGGGAAATGAGGGTAAAAAAGAAACATGAAATAAAAGGCTATTAACAGAGAGTGAGAGATGAGGGACGAGAGAGTTATACCAGTTTCTCTCTTTGATCTCTGCTCTCCGTCTATCCCTCAATCCTTCTCTGTCTCAATTAGGAAATGAAAACTCCGATTGTCTTAAGAGGGGAGAGATTAGTCTCTGACCCCGATGTGTATCATAGGGTAATTCACAACCAAATACCCCACTTTTTGACTCTTACTATAATTAAGAAAATTCAATTCACTTATGACTTTTAAACCATCTTATAGATCTTCAGATTTGCAGTTCTCTACTTTTGGAGAAAAATACTTTGCTGATTTAACTTCTGCAACTAAGACAAAGTGCTGGAGTGCATTAATGTTAAAAGCTAGTGCATTAATGGTATAAGGTTTGGCCTGAACCATGGGGGAATCCAACTCAGGCTGTTTTCCCTGTTGCCAGTCTGTCTCTCTGAGCCATGAGGGTAAAATCTAAGTTCTGGGTTTTTGCAGGTACAACTGACAAATTGTATTTTTTTTTTACAACTGGTTTTTATCTGTTCCTATAGTGTAAGCGGTGGGTATCATGAACGTTTATTTCATGGATGTATACTGATGAATTCAAGCACATAAGGACTATTTCCTCTCGTGTTTCCTCCTTCTTCTGTTGCACATCCCCCGGAAGACAAACACTCGATTATTTAAACCTGGCAGCTGCACTGAGGAGGGGAAATAAACTTTTCTCTTCTTCTTTTGTATTAATAAATGAAAATAAATTATGTGTGAGTGAGTGTGTCTGCGTGTGTGTTTGTGTGTGTGAGTTAGTGTAAGAGAGGTCTGGTTCTCCGTATGTTCCATTTGCCCCCCTATGGAGCATGGAGCCCCTCCATCACCCATCATCTCCCACACACACACACACACACACACACACACACACACACACACATGGGGATGCATGTTTGTGCTTCTATACTAGTGAGGACCTTCATTGACATGCCGCTTGTTCTGCCCCTGACTCGGCCTGAGGTGCGTCTGCTGGTTGGTTCATTCACAACATTTTGTAAATAGCTCTGAAGCTGTGGGAGTGAGCTGCCATTTTATTTTGTACTGTTTTCTCCTGTTTTGGGTTTTCCCGGGGAGTTAGGTGTAGTAAATGCCTTTTTGTCTTTTTGTTTCACCCAGGCTAGTCTGCATGGTTTATCATGTTGGCTTTGGTTTACCCTGAAATACATTCTGTTTACTGGTAAATGGTAAATGGACTTTCACTTATAGGGCTCTAGTTTCGCAGACCGGGCGCGCTGGGTGTGGCCAGGCGGATTTTGTAAGTTTGGCACACCGTGCGCCTGCCGCAGCTACTCCTCTTTCCCACCTCCGTCCCTCCTACCGGCGCAAGTCGGAAAGAGGGAGGAGAGAAGGCGTGGAGTGGGTTTTACACACATCACACCAATCAAATGAGCCCCTCTCCTCGCGTAATGAGAGTTATTCAATTCGCCATGGCAGAAGAGAGCAGCAGCGTCAGACGGCCAAACTTCTCCCAGGAGGAAACTGATGTTTTGGTCCGGGAGGTCTGCTCGCAGTGTTCGAATATACAGAACTGCGAGCAGACCTCCAGGGGCTGATGATGCAAAGGTAGTCTGGGAGGAGGTCATCACAATTGTAAATCAATGTTGCGTTTCTCTCGTGCGCGCGCTCTCTCTCTTTCTCTCTCGCAGTCTCACTCTGTTTCTTTTCTTTTGACTTTTCTAAGATGACAGATGCTGAATATATACTCCCTATCTGATGCTGTGGCTGTTTGTGGTTGGCTGAGAGGGATGTGAACTCATTAGTTTGCAGCTGTGTTAATCAAATCAGGTTGGGTTTCCATTACGCGTGCCAAACGTGCCAAACGGTGCCAATCCCCTTTGATCTGACATCAGATGTGACGGGACAGTCGATATAGAGATACATTTATGTGCTGATTGCAGATAGTTGCATTGAATAGTGGTTTTTTGGGTATTTATTGCATCGTTAATGTGCCTGATATTCTGGAAACCTGCCTGTGAGGTTTTGGTGACGTGTGCGCACTGTCCGCCGGTCAGCCAAACTTCGGCTTACACCGGCTGCGCTCCCCCTGCGCTGACAGTAGACCTGGTTTCAGCTGGCGAGCTTTTAGCGCACCTTCGGCGAAGCCTTTTGGCACGAAACTGTCACTGCGCCAAGCTGGATCTGTCGACACCTCCCCCTGCTGCGCCGCCACACCCATCTCAGCGCACCTCGGTCTGCCAAACTACCAAACTGAGCGCGCCTCGGGTTGCACTGCTCGAAACTAGCTCTGCGCGGGGTTCGCCACCCTGCGCCACCTGTGCTGCGCTGGGAAACTAGAGCCCATTTAGTGCTTTTGTAGTCCTCCAACTACTGTGCGTTCAAACCAACAGCGAACAGAGCTTCCAAAATGGCAGAGGTCATTCATTTTCAAAGAGAACCCGGTGCCTTGGGTGACCTGGTCGTCAACCGCGCGTCTTGGGTGACCAAAGCAACTGGAGCGGTCTGGAGGGGAGTTAAAACTTGTTTAACTTTATGGTAATGAGCTTTGACGCGGTTCGACGGCAACCAGTCGGAATGCTGACGTGCTTCGATGAAGCGGGTCCCAGAGAACAAGCCATGTAACTTTGGTTCCTACAGCACACTTGTTCCCACAATGAATATCGAGAAGTTTATTACTTGCGTTTGCGCCCACTCTGTTCTTTATAATGTGTTGCTTGTCGGTTACAGAGACCAAAATAAAAAGAATGAGGCTTGGGACCGCGTCGCGGAGGTAGTTGGTTGGTCTGGTGAGAATTGCGTTTTCTGTTTTCATTGACCAAACATAACCTTCTGTAGGCCAACTATGAGCTTTTTGACTGGACAACAGCAAGCAGCAACTACACTGCTTTCAAGCCAGTAGACTGCTTTGCTGCTCCTTTAAATTGACAAGCACGATCGAACGTTCAATGATTCATGTGATGAGCAACTAGAGCGACCAAAGCTGCCACAAATATTTTTGACAGTCGTGCTTCTTGGGCATCCGCGAGAGACTTTGCCTCTTTGGAAGCTTCTGGTCTGAACGTACAGTTGTAGTGCTTTTTACACTACGAGTCACATTTAACCATTCACACACACATTCACACACTGGTGGCTGAAGCTGGAGGAGCTGGGGATCGAACCACTGGTCTTTTTGCAGTATGAAATAATTTAACTTTAATTGCAGTTCAGTGTTCAGATCTTTGTTTGGGGACCAGGAAGGGAATGTCTTTTTTTTTTTCTTTTTCAATATCATTTTTTGGCATTTCTGCTTGAGAGAGAGAAATAGTGTAAAGGCAGGGCGGATAGAGGTGATGACATGCAGCAAGAGGCCCAGGCTGGACTCAAAACCCAGGATGCTGTAAGGGCTCAGCCTTAATGACATGCACGCTACCCGGTGAACTATCAGGATGCCCCAAAGAGGAAAGTCTTTTAACGTTTCTGTTTTGTTTTGTGAGATCGGAATCCCAAGAAAAGTAAAGCATCGGTCGTTACAACAAATGCCTGATAATGACATGTTTATGTTTGAGTAACTAAGCCCTCCAGTGGCTGTAGGAATTATTTAGCCACAAATTCTGCAGAATAAGGAGGTTGAGATGAATGGAAGGGTGAACAAAATGTCTCACTTTGCTATTAGAGAACACTGTTCATTTCCCATTTTAAGGGGAGAATATGCTCTGTCTTCCTTTTCCATTTTTTTTGCAGAAACATTTTGCTTGAAACTTCTCTGTTTGGCTGTGCTGTTTGAGATGTGTGTGAATGTGTGTGTGTGTGGATGAGAGGTGGTCAGAAGTGGTTAGAGGAACACTGGCCTCCTCATCCCCAGAGGCAGAAAGAGCCAATGATAGCCTTTCTGCTGCTGCTTAGCTGATAACACATAGTACCACCACCTAATGTCCTCTCTCCTCTCTCTCACACTTCCTCCCTCGCCATCTCACTTTACTATCAGCACCCGCTCGCTCACTTCCTCTCCCTTCCCTCTACTTATCTGTCTCGCTCTCCATTTATTTCCCCCCGGCCCTCTCTCTGTCTCTCCGCTGCTCTTGTCTGCAGGAATGAATCAGACGTAAGAGACCAAACAAGATTTTCAACCCATTGCTTTTGATTAAGTGACTTAACACAGAGGTCTGCGGCCCGGCAATATCACTAATGGTCCGAAGAAAGAGAGATAGTGTTTGGGGGGAACGCAGAGAGACGCAGAGGGAGGGCAGGGGAGAACGAGAGAAAGTCAGACGTGGGCTAAATCTCCCACAAGTAGTACCATTATCCCCCGCTAAAGGAGAAAGTGATTATGAACTTAAAAGGAGCTTTGCGCTCATAGCTTTCTCCACAGCAAGTTTAGTTGGAGAATTACGATTAAGCCGGATTTAGATCCACGCAAATGCCTTTTTAAACAGTGGAGGCAGGAGGGGAAAAGAGAAGCCCCTTGTGTTGCAGGGTGAGCGTAGACAGAGGAACAATAGTGGCACCATGCTGTCAGCACACGGCTCACAGTTGTGTTTGTTCAAAGGTTCAAACAGAACTCATTTTCATTAATAATTATCATCAAGTGCTGAAATATGCTTAAAAACAGTCATATCCACCCTGAAATGACCTGGCAATTGAGCAGAAAAGTATGTGTTTATGAAAATAATATCATTTCTCTCTCACAGCAACCCAGTGAGGAAGTTCATAAACAGATGAGTGTTCCTAAATTCCCCGTTTGGGTTTTACAGGCAGATAGTTAATTCTACAAATGTTGCTTTTATGGAAATGCAAAACATATGTCGCTACTTATCTGATTTCCTGCAGGATATCAAAACAATTTGGGATATGATCTCCATGATGACATGATATACTTAAAGCACCCCCCCCCCCAACCTAAAAAACATGGAAAATACATTTTTGTAATCGTTTTGTTTGCTGGAGGTTGTTTTTGGATGATTATCTCAAAACAAGGAATCTGAAATTTTGATGCTGTAAACACACGCAAAACATACATGTTCTTGTTTTGTTTGAAAAAGGTTGGCTTGGTCTAATAATTCATCAGGGGAGATATTTGCTTTGTTATCACCCTTTAAAATTGTTTTTAAGTTTTACACTTAAATGTCCAGTGTGTAGGATTTAGGGGTGTATTTTTGCAGAATTGGACAACTCGGTCTCACTCCCAAGTCGTCGAAATCCGGCGCTTGGGCAGTGACCTGTGGCGTCAGACGCTGACGAAAAAAGCTGGCCTTAAACGTTGGCATGATACGTGGCCGGTCGCAGTTATAGTTTAATGGTGCTCGGCGGCATCAGGTGGAAACGCGGCGGGACAAGAAGGAAAGTTAAGGTGGTGAAAGTTCAACAAACACCAACTTTCACCCAGGAGAGCGATGTTTGTGTCCCGTAAGATTCTAAAGCCAAACTCAATTTGCAGTGTTGTACTGATGTAGTGCGTTTCGTTTGAAAGAGGCTGCATGTAGACGTCGAATTTCCTGTGGAAATGGAAGTGTATTTTGAAAGAAGACAATGCATGTAACAGGCAGAACGTCTACAACCAACGAACCCAGGGTACCTTTCACGTCGTATCTGGATGTGGAAAGTCCATGACCAAACGCTGGATATGTGACGAGGTCGGAGTGAGAATGTGTGGAAATGGAATATAACATCATATGTATGTTTTCTTTAGGGTATAATCACTTGAAAATAGGAATTGTTGGGTTTTCATTACCTTAGAATGTAGCTTATATCAACATAGAGAGCAGGTCCTCGTCTACGGCGACAGCCATGTTGCACTTGCATGTTTCTACAGTAGCCCAGAGCGGACAAAGCAAACACTGGCTTTAGAGAGAGCCATTTGTGTTTATCCATTGGCCACCATAGTTTTATACTTATTTGGTGTTTTTACCGGTTTAAATCAGCGGGCCCATTTTTTTAAGAGAGGAGGAGACCTCTACGGATAATCCGGCACCCAGTAAAAACCTCCTGAATGTCTGGATCTTAAATTACCAGGACAACAGTTGAGCACAGATTAGCAGGTGCTGGGCAAGTGCCCGTCTGCAACTCCAAGCAGCATGTGACAAACTCTTATTTGTAATATTAAACTGCTTTATTCAGTGTTTTTACTGGTTTTAATCATCATCATTTTAGAGAGGAGGAGAACTCTGTGTATGCTTCAGCTCACGGTAAAAACCTCCTGAACGATTAATACTACAGGAATTGTAACTGAGAGAAGTTTAGCTAGTTGCAATTTACAATCCTCACCTCTACATGCCACTAAATCCCCCAAATCTTAAACACTGGACCTTTAAGCTTATTGCAGTTTAACTAACTAACTGTGTTCATCTCTATCAAATTGATCTAAAATAAAATCAGAATCACAAATGGTCGGGAGGAAGCAGCCAGACCTCACTCATGGGATCGAGGGGGCATCAGATTTGAGTACGCGATGAGGTTTATGAAGACCATTACAGGATTCTGGCTGCTGTGAACTGCATCACTTAACTGAGGCAACATACTGAAAATGAATTTAGTTGCCTAAATTTCACTGTTATTGCTTTGTGCACTGGTCACAGTTTCCAAGAAAATAAGTATTCTCCTGGCGGAGGTGTGTGTGTGCACGGAGGAGAATACGTGTGTTCAGGTGCCTGCGTGTGAGCTCCCCACCTGCATGTATGTTTGTGTACATGTGAGGCTCTGTGTGTGAGTGTGTGTGTTCCTCTCTGCACATTAGCGGTAATTATAGTCAGTAATAACCCTAACGAGGAGAGAGGGACAGGCTGCGTTCAGAGCAGCAATTACAAGTTAATCAGCTACCATGTTGTTGGGAGTAATTAGGCAACGCTGTGAAGAGGATTTAGATCTCAGATATTTACTGCTGCAGTGTGGGAGAGGGTGTGGTATGTGTGTGTGAGAAAGAGGGATAGATGGAGTGTGTGTGTGTGTCTGGAGACTTTTGAAGGGATTTGTTTCAACTTGTTTTCCCCCGTGCTCCTACGTCTACAGTCCGTGCTGCTGTTTGAGCTTTGTTGTGCTGTGTAGTGTGAGCAAACATTGGTTTATTTCTAGGTTAATTAAATAAATGAGTGCATGGGACAGCAGATAAAGTCACCCACGTTTTCACCCATCTTTTGGGTGTCATCTCTGCTGGTGACTGAAAGCCTGCACTAGCTAGCAAAGTCTGCCAGTGCTGACATAGTTGGACTGGACTGCTGTAGATATGCTTTGCTTTACACTATAAGTGCGACTCATCATGGCCAGGTCATTTCTCATCGCAGAATTATTTAATAAAGAGATTGAAAAGCATTCGGTTGTTTAAATGATCACATGCAAACAGAGTTGACAGGGGCCGGACAGGGTCGGTCCACCTACAGACGGCACAGCAGTACCGCACACTGCTGTGTCAAGCTAATTAGGTGTTAACGTGTTTCCACGTTGATCGTGTGTCTGAGGCCTTTAATCGTTTGACTGGGAGGAGGAAGCCGCGATTCAGCTCCCTGCCAAGTGCCATTTAGGCTGAGGTGCTAATAGCAGGGGTCTGACACTGATACACACACTTTAATTGTATGTTGTGTTAATGAGACGCAGAGGAGGGGGGTGGGGGAGGAGGGGGGAGACGGAGAGAGAGACAGGGAGAAAGGTGGAGGAAGAGACAGACAGGGATCAGCCAATGACCTGTGTGATGCAGAGAGACTGTTCTGACAGCTCATTGCCCAGTGCTGTCAACCCTGCTGTGTGTGTGTGTGTGTGTGTGTGTGTACTTGCAGTATGGAAATAAACATATTCTAAAATGCATGATTAGCTAATAACACACGTTGAAATTATGCATCAAATTACCATATTGAATGTGTCTGTGTGTAAGCATTCATTTATATTTAACAATTCTAAAGTCTGGTGAAATGTAAGGATTTAATGACCTACAGGCACGAACAAGGCAGTGTGGTTAGGTCGGTGTAAACATTTTCCAACGGGTTTGATATAGACCCTTTTATTGTTAGTTAACAGTATGATGTTTTTTGGTGGGCGGGGCTTAGCTGGAGGAAAAACAATTTCCTCAGACATTAGCCAGCGCAAGCTAGCAAGTTCTGCTGGCTTGTTTTAGACAATGAAGGAAGATAATGCGAGTGGTGCGTTCAGAAATACTCATTCCAAGTGTCGCACAAACTGGACAGTTCGTAAATTCGGAGTGCTGTCTGAATGTACCGTTCAGTTATCCAGAGTGCGGCACTCTGGACACTCTGTCTGTGGAGATGGAGCAGCAGAGCACCGAGCAGAGTGAATGTGTGATTAACTTAACTGTTCGTTAATTCATATAGAAATATAACGCTCCGTTTCTTCCACCAACAGGGCTCTCATTTTAGTGTAGAGCGTCAGACTGAATCTACAAACGCACCATGTCAGGTCACTCACTCTCAGGGACTGCCAGTGTTACTTGAATAAGTAAACACTGACCAACGGGACCAGACTGGCCGACCCGTATGCTCTCACTCAGTGGATGGATGATGTCACAGGAAGCCAATCTTACAAAGGAGGACGACGCTTGTTTGTTTTGCTATGGAAGCTAACGTTAGCTAATGAGCTAAAAAGTTAGCGTTCCAGAGAAATCCAGTCTTCCTCTTAATCCCTCCCCAGTTTCTGATGAGGTGGACATGATAACCCTTAATACACATAACGTTACTCATCCCTACAACAGGAAATACTTTCTCCCTAACCTGATATGAAGTGTGCGCTGCACATGTGAACATTTTTGATGATGGCCTCCGTCCAGTCCTTTGGTCTTATCACATTTAACCATAGTTGTCTTTGTTTTTGTTACAATAACACAACAAGACCACATTGTAACACCCCTACGTAGCCTACAGCCCTGTGGTGGAGAGGCAGGTTTGGCCTCCAGCCAATAAAATGACATCATTGTGATGTCGGCCCTAAAAGGGTCTATCAAGCCAAATGGTGGACCGGACCGGTATACCGAATTTTACAAGGTGTAGCTGCTCCTGAGTGGAACATAATGACACCGTGTCCTAACAACAAACGAGCGTCAGACTACCGTCTCGCATCTCAGACTGGAGGCATAACCACTTAAAAGATGGGTGGATAGCCTACTTACTGTCTTCTTACTTTGTAATGTTTATTATAATATCGAATAATGATCTTTTATATCTAACAAGTTGACTGCTATCATTGAAGGTGACCAATAATCAGCTGTGTTTTTATACCAGCAACCAATTTGTAATTGTGAGGTTTTTTTTTTTTACAGATTTGTATTGACATATGTCTGTTTTAAGTGTGCATGTGTGCGAATAGGCCTCCATATTTCTATGTGTCTGTTTTGGTGGAGCAGTAACACAATTAATCTGTCACATTTTGTTCTATCAGACGGGACAAAAAATGTGTGTGTGTGTGTGTGTGTCAGGGTAAATGATGGAGGAGGGTTGGATTGACCTCCTAATTACTGCAGCGGTGATGGGAGGAGAGACACGAGGCCAGAGGTTAATAGCTGAGTTGTCCGACAAGAAGGCTGAGCAGGGGAGAGGGTGCGAAGGGAGGACGAAAGATGGGGTGGGCAGATGAGCCGGAGAGGGATGAGGAGGAGGTAAGCAGAGCAGAGAAGAAGATAGGATGAAAGAGGATGGAGGGAGGAGAGAGCAAGGGAGAGGAGAAGGATGGATGACATGAGAAAGTGGAGGATAAGGGGAAAGAAAAGAGCAGGAAAAAGTAAGGATGCGGAGGGAGGAGAGAGGATTATCATGCTTTGCCTTTGAGATTTCAACCCAGTCACTGGAGAAAATGTCGGCTCTGTACTTATGCAAACCACAATTTGGCATGTTAATATATAGCGTGTATGTTCAAACTTTATGTATCTTTACGTTTCAACGATGTTAACGTGGTTATGATTAGGCACCAAAACCACTACTGTTGGGAAAAGATCAGGTTTTGGCTTAAAATACACAGTTTTGATGGTCCAAACAACCGCTCTTTGTGGCACTGTCCCAACTGGAAACAGTCATGTTTGGTGGCTAAAAAACTATTGGAAAAACAGCGACAGAACACTGAAAAAAACACCACGTTGCTGACAAAAAAGCGACTCGGAAAACAGTGGCAGAATGCTAAAAAACACTGTTTGGTGTCTTTGAAGCTGCTGGAAAAACAGTGACGAAACACTAATAAACACCGTGGTCAGTGTCTTAAAAACAAAACACCACTTGCAGTCTCTTGAAAAGCCACTGGAACAACAGTGACGGAACACTGAAAAAAACACCACACTGGTGACTAAAAAGCTACTGGAACAACAGTGACAGAATGCTAAAAAACACTATGTTTGGTGTCTTTGAAGCTGCTAGAAAAGCAGTGACAAAACACTAATAAACACCGTGGTCAGTGTCTTAAAAGCCGCTGCAAAAACAGGAACACTGAAAAAAAACCACGACTTTGGTGACTAAAAAGCTACTGAGAAAAATGGCAGAATGCTAAAAAACACCATGTGTGGTGTCTTTAAAGCTGCTGGAAAAACAGTGATGAACACTAAGAAACACCTGTTTCTTGACTAAAAAGCTATCGAAAAAACAGTGAGGGGTTACTTAAAAATACCACATTCAGTGTCTTAAAAGCCACTGTAAAAACAGTAAAGGAACACTGAGAAAAACATCCACACTTGGTGGCTAAAAAGCTGCTGGAAAAACAGCAAAATAATGCTAGAAAACACCACGTTCAGCTGCTGGAAAAGCAGAGACAGCACACTAAAAAACACCCATGTTTTGTGACTAAAAAGCCCCTGGAAAAACAGTGAAAGAATGCTAAAAAACAACAAATTTGATGTCTTTAAAGCTGCTGGAAGAGCAGTGACAGAACGCTAAGAAACACCACAGTCAGTATCTTAAAAGCCGCTTGAAAACTAGCGAAAGAACGCTCAAAATCACCATGTTCAGTGGCTAAAAAGTCGCTGGAAAAACTGTGATGGAACACTGAAATATAAACATGGTTGGTGACTTAAAATTTACTGTAAAAACAGCTATGGAATGCTAAAAAACAATATGTTTGGTAGCTAAAAAATAGCTGGAAAAACGGCAACAGTATGCTAAAAAATGTCCCTGTTCCGTGATTAAAAAGCCATCGAAGAAACAGTGATGGGTTGCTAAACAACACCACATTCAGTGTCTTAAAAGATGCTGAAAAAACAGTAAAGTAGCGCTAAAAACATCCATGCTTGGTTGCTGAAAAGCCGCTGGAAAAACAGTGATGGGTTGTTAAAAAACACCATGTTCTGTGGCTAAAAAGCCGCTGGAAAAACAGTGATGGGCCATGTTCTGTGGCTAAAAAGCTGCTGGAAAAACAGTGATGGGTTGTTAAAAAACACCATGTTCTGTGGCTAAAAAGCTGCTGGAAAACACAACTGGTTTTGATGTTAGTTCAGAAAGTGGTCTGCAGCTTGGCAGGCAAGTTGCCTGGGTGTCATGCCATCCACCATCCCTTTAACCTCCTGATGAAAACATCATCTTCCAGGCTAGATCACTTTAGAAATGTTGAAACAGTAGAATACATATGAAACATATGAGGCCTATTCATGGTTTGCAGAAATGTACAATGTCAACACTTTCTTTTGGAGACCTGGTTGGAGATTTGAACAAGTTAAGCTCATTAAACAAGTCTTTTTCAATAGCTGGTTCAAGTTTTTCGTGTCATGTCATGTCATGTCAAAATAAAAAACAAAAGAAAGAAAGAAAGCCTTTAGTGCTTCTCCAGCACAGTGAAAATGCCACTAAAGCTGATCAGGGCTTCTCTTGTCATGTCATAGTTACATGAGTCATGCTTTGGGAGAAAAGTTGTGATACCACTTTTTCATCCTCACACTGTTGTTAAGAATATCTTTATCTAGGCCACGTTACCAGAGCAAACATTGTAGTTAACTGCCGGTGAATAAAAAAAAAAAAAAAAAAAAAAAAAAAAAAATCACAATTAATTTAGACAAGGCCCCTCCAAAATAAAAGCAATTTCCCCTCCGTGTGCGTCTGGTACAGTTTGTCTGTTGCCTGGAGCGGTGAGAGGCGATTAGAGCGCCTGAAAAAGGGGGTTAGAAGACAGAACCTCATCAGGAATATGGAACGGCTCTCGGAGACAGACAGAGACACACCAAGTGACACCCATAACCCAATTAAAACAGGAGCAAATGAGAATGTAAAAGACTGAATGGGTATTGGCTGGGGACTTAATCTGCAATGTTTAGAGGTGAGAGCTGAAAAACAATCGTCATTCTTTTAGATTCAAATGTCACTTTCTGACAGTCTGTGGGTACTTCTGTAGAGGAAATCTGCTGCGTGTGATCTGATTCTCAAAGAACACGACATGTACAGATGGGTGACTATTTATAACCAACGTAAACCTCATAGTCTCTGGAACTCTCTCCATTCTCCCAGAGGTGTTAAACTGATTCACATTATTTTCATTCTCATCAAACCGTTCAATGACCCCTTGTGTCCTGTGTGAATGCATCTGCGTTTCTCATGTTTTTCCACTCATTTATACAAGTCCGTCTGTACTTCAAGTATGATATGCATTAAATCAAGTAGATATTAATTCAAAGGCAGCTGGATCACAGTCACCTTTGACTTTTGCCCCGTTTCCACCAAACACTTTCAGTATGGTACCTTTGGAACCAACAGTAACCCTTCAGACATGGTACCTAGACCCTAGCGTTTCCACTGCAAACAGTCCTCTTAAATGTGGGCGGGGTTGTTGTCACTCACTGCTCCGTCCAGCACTCACTGTATTTCGTTATCCTCATTTATCGTCCACAGAACGAGGCTGCACGCCAACGTTTTCAGGACAAAATAAAACAGGCTGCAGTGAGAGTCTCTCTCCATGGGATGTTTGAATATAGCGGATTCTCGCATTTAGTCCTTATCAGGCAAGCTCCGGGGTTTAGTGTTGCTGGAGCCCACAGGAACAACGCTCCACAACGCTTTTTTTTCTCCAAGTGAGGATTGCACTGCCTCTTGCTCCAGCACCTTGTGGGGCCTACACTGGAGCCGGGTCATGACCCTGTATTTTCAAGTCTTAATTCTTCAACTTTGTACAACAAACGACTTCCTTGATTTGCAAATGTATCGTTTAAATTGACAGACATCTGTGTAATTCATCGCCTTGGTGGAGAATGAGTGGCCTGCTTAAGGCCTTCCTACTACCTTGTCACTTAAGGAAATTCTCAAAGCAGTGGTATATTCTATAATGTTTTTATTTTATTTTCAGTTCCCATAAAGAACCTTTTAATTTTATCTTCTTTTTTTGTTAACTTGTTTATTTTCTGTTCGCTGTTAATGTGAGAAAATTAAAAAAACACAAAAACCGGGGTAAAAATACTATAGCCTGTTATGAACATTGTCATCTTGCAGCAGAAGAAACAATAACTGGGTGCACAGGATTATGTATTCAAAATCAATTAGCGTAAAACTTCAATTAATAGCCCAGGCTATTATTTGCTTAAATCCATGAAATCAACAGGCCTATATTTGGGACAGGCCTTTAATTCACACAAAACTGTTGCTCAGCAAAGATGGGAAATACTCAAATAATCAAATTCTTTATTTAAACCAGTATAAATTTTACTTGTATGAAAATTAGGCTTCAGATAACGTATCAGTTATGAATCATTCATTTGATCTTGCCCCGACACACAAGGCATCAGAGACACAACACCTCTTTATCCTGTTAAAACAGTCCTCACAACTTGGATTATCTTTTATGAAAAAAACCCTTTTGACTCTTTTGATCTGAGGACCCTTAAGTACTAAAGTAAAATATGAATAACTTACAGGATAATCGAGGAATGGACACATGATTTGAGGTATCCAATAACCTGGTTTTATACATCTGAAGAACTCCTATAAGAAAAAAATGAACTGCTTGGCAGCCAGACCAGACATCTAATTGAGACAGGCTTTTATTTGTCAAAATGTGTAGCCACATTGAGCTTGTGAAAGGGACTGGGCATTTAACTGAAGTTTTATGGTGAAACTTTTGGAGTAGAAATAGGTAAAAATTGAGAACAATGAGCCTTATTTTCAACATTACCCAAACAAATTAAGTTTGGAAAATTTCAACACTTCACATTTGGCACATTTCATGACATTTACAAATTACAACTTCAATAGATATGTAATACTTTCCAAAGTTTTTGGTCAATAAACAATCACATTAAAAGCCTGATGAGGCTGTTGAGCTTATCTGCTCTGCATTTTTTCATTAAAGTTACAAAGCATGTTAAATTAACACGTTTCAGTAAGATAAACAGTAAAGGCAGATATAATTATAATTAAAAAGCAAAGAATATATGAAATAAAGTGAGAATAAAATTGGTCAAAACTAATTAAATCTTTGCCTGTCTATGCTCCTTAGGCAGGGTGCTCCAAAATATTTTATCTCTTGAAACAACAAAAATAACAATTAAGTTTTGCTCTGGGACAACAGCTTAAAAATATATATATTAAAAGAAAAGAGCAGTAGACATGTTGAGGACAGAAAACAGGGCGGCGCTGCTTGTTTCAGGTCTCGGCCTGCAGTCTGAGTGAGACGAGAAGTGAGAGCGTTGAGACTCTGATTGTAAACATTATGGAAACACTGATGGTGGTGTTCTTGTTTGTAATTAATTACCCTGATTGATTCCGACTGCAGCGTGCTTTTGAGTGGCATTTCATCATGATGTTCTTTAGTTAATACCCCCACTCCCCGCTAATAAGGCAACAATTAAAACAGTCATTTGCATCTAACATCATACCCTCTATTAGCTAGTGAGGGAAAAACGTAGCTGAAGGGGGCAGAGGTTGCGTAGTAAAGACACAAAACAACATTCTGCGTGTGTGCGCTTGCAAATGCTGCCACACACACAAAACAAACACAGGCAGTGTTGTGCACACGCTCAGACTTACACGCCTCTGCACTGCCCAGCTGATTTATGGGAAATGTGACTGCCAGTTCCATGACCCTGCGACGGTACTCCATGTCCGACCCTTGGTACCCGGACACACATACACACTCTGTCTCTCACACACAAACAGGCGCCCAGCCATCACTCGTAGGAATATGAGTTGCCACGCCAAAGATGGAGGGGGGGTGGGGGGTCCACGGGCTGTCCTTGGGGCTGATTGGCTGAGAGTTGTCAAACGATCACAGCGGCGGCGAGCAAGGGGCCTCTCTCCCCCCTAAAATCAATTTCAATCAACGTGGAGACGCAATATTATCAAATGTCAAGTCCACCGCGGCCCTCGGCCTCGTGCCGCAGCAAAAAATTATTCCTGACAGCCACTTGGCGACTTAATTAAGTGCAAAAAAAAGGGGACGAAGAGCGAGGAGAGGAGGGGAGGAGAGGGCGGTGAAAGGGAGGGGGCGAGGAGGGGGATTAAGAGTCAAAATACCTCGATTGGTCAGTTGGTCTTTTTGTTTGGTTGACTGGTCGTATTGACAAGGCCTCAGAATGATAGCCTCACAGGGGAGCAGTCAGGGAGGGAAGGAGGGAGGGAAGGAAGGAAGGGGGCATGTAGTGAAAGGGGAGGCATATATTTGGGGGATCACAAGGAGACGGAGAATAAGATTGGGGGAGGCCTGGATGGAGAAGTGTATGGAGAAAGGGACGGGGGAGGAGAGACAAAGTTAGGTGGAGCGGGAGGATGTCACGAGGGAGTGGAAAAAACAGAGGTAGAAAGAGCGAGCAGAAAATGTAGAGATGGATGGGTGGAGAGAGGGATAGATGGAGAGATACAGGAAGAAGAATAGAGGAGTAAGTGGTAGTTTATTGACAAGGATCTCCCTCCACACACACGTACACACACTCCCTCCCATCCGCTCGCCGGCTCTCTTGATATTGAAATGATTCCTTGGGAAATAAATCACATTTCGATTGGCTGGTAATTGCTGAGGATCGATCAACTCGTTCTGCCCGACTCTCCCAGGGATTTTCCTCCTTTGTCCACAACGCACACACTCATGGGCTGTCAGCGGGGGACTTTAAACCTCAGGGGAGAACTGATACCTGATTGGGCGAATCAGTAAACATGAGCTGCTGATTGTCCATATGCAGATTAATATGAGGGGGGAGGTGGATGGGGGAAAGAATGAGAGGGACCAACTTGGAGAAAGAAAGGAACTAAAGCCCTGTTTCCACCGAGCAGTACGGTACGGTTCAGTTCAGGTTGGTACACTTTTTTTTCCCCGTTTCCACTGTGAAGAGTTGTGGATGGTACCAATCGACACACTCTCACTCCGACCTCGTCACATATTGGCGTTTGGTCATGAACATTCCATGTCCATTCCATGTCCACATACGTGCAAGGCACCCTGGGTGTGTTAGTTGTTGACGTCCTGGGACGCTCTTCTTCTTTCTTAGATACGCTTCTATTTTCATAGGAAATTTAACATTTACATACTGTCTCTTTCAAAATAAATGCACTACGTCAGTACAACACCGCAAATTGATGTTTTTTTCCTTTGACAACACACATGGTTACGTTTAGGCAACAAAAACACGTGTTTAGGTTTAGGAAAAAAGAACAGGGTTTAGCTTCAGAATCTTACAGGACGGGAACACAGCTCTCTCGGATGAAAGTCGGGGTTTGTTGGACCCATCCACCACCCCTCCTGCCCCACTCGAACTTTCGCCGCCTTAACTTTTGTCCTTGTCCCGCTGCGTTTCCCCCTGACACCGCTGTGTATCATTAAACTATAGTGGCAACCAGCCGTGTATCATGATGATGTTAAAGGACACATTTTTCGTTGGTTTCCGACGACACAAGACACTGCCCAAGCACCGGATTTTGACGACTTCTGAGTGAAACCTAGCTCCAATAACGGGACACCCTCTGTTGGGGTACCTAGCACACAGATCTGGTACTAAAAGGTGGAGCTGTAAACACTGCAGTCTGATTGGTCAGTAGAGGACGGTCACTCTGCTCAGGGCTGAGTTGTGTCTGGTTTTGAGGCTCATGTAACCACTGTTCATACTGTGGAGAGTTTTATTAGTAAACTGTAACTATAAAATGAAAGGATGTTTTGCTGCCTCTCACAGCAGCTGGAGTCTGAGAAAAAATAACTTCATTCACTGGGCCGACTGCCGGCAACTTTTAAGGTGGAACGTTAACTTGTAATGTTACTCAATGCATGAGTTGATGACGTGAATCCATCAGCACACCTTAAATTTCACTGTGACAACTTTGACCATCACTTTAGTTTTTATATGACACACACTTTTAGTAATGAGTGGATCTTCAAGGTTATGTGAACTGCATATATTCTAATCCTCACTCGGAGAAAAAAAGCATCATGGAGCGTTGTTCCTGTGGGCTTCAGCAACACTAAAACCCTGAGCTTGCTTGAGAAGGACTAAATGCACAAAGCCACTATTTTTGAATATCCCATGGAGAGAGACTCTCACTGCAGCCTGGTTTATTTTGTTCTGAAAATGTCGGCGTGCGACCTCGCTCTGTGGACGATAAACCAGGTGCAGACTGATAAAGGAGGAAATACAGTGAGTGCTGGACGGAGCAGTGAGTGACAACAACCCCGCCCACATTTAAGATTACTGTTTGCAGTGGAAACACTAGGGTCTAGGTACCATGTCTGAAGGGTTACTGTTGGTTCCAAAGTTTTTTTTACTGAAATTTTTTCGTGGAAACGGGGCTTAAATATACTGAAATAATAACTTTATACACTGGTATAAAGTCACAACAACGTGAAGCAAAAGATCAGTTGAAACATAACTACTACAATATTTATCGTTCCATAACCACCGTGTTATTTCCCACCTGAACGTCTCACCTTTTAAAATGCTTTAGGAGCGTGCTGCAGAAAATGCGAGTCCGATTCATGAATGAGTAATTTTGATCAATTCTGCAATCAGTCCGCAGTTAGAGGTCCGTCTCCCTCATGTTAAAGTATGATTTATAAATGGCTAGAGGTCGTTATGATGCTACGGGCGCTTTATCAGGCTAAATGAGAATGGCCTTTCTACTCATGTTCTCTGTATGACAGGGACAAGCAGGTTGTCAATACAGAAATGACCCTGCTGCGGGGCTGAAAACACACACACACGCAAATATGCACAGGATCAATAACACACATGCAGGGTCGCGTGCACACACTTGCAGAAAACTTACAAACAAAATGTAAACATGCAAACTGCCAAATCGCTCATGCTCAGCGTCCCCAAACACACAATCACTTCTGGCACACTCTCACATACACACACACATGCACAAAATATATATTCACACACATGCAATGGATGAGTCAATACGCGCATTGATCACCCTCTGATTTACAGGAACAGCAAGCATTGTAAACAGCCGCATGGATTTTTCTGTTTCCATAAAATACATACGCAATTTATTCACCTTTTAGAGACAAATCAATGTGATTCTGTGGATGTAGAAGACGTTTCTCTCACATACAGTATAAAAACAGACAGGGTTGTTATTCAAGCATACATTAAATCTGGAGGAAGCTGCTGCTGGACTGTGAGAGATACGGGATTCTGACTTATTTACACAGCTGGAAACAGCTGATTGACTACATTTTGAGTGCTCAACAGACGTAAATGTAAGTCTTGATTATGCAAAATAAATATATAAATAAAAAACAGAAGCACGCACAGACTCACTAGAGAGTAAACTTGAATGAATATTGAATTATTCACTCATTTAAAAACAGACCTATATGGTTCTTGCTTTACCACTGTGAGCCAACAAACATGCAAAAAATGTAAGATAAACTTTAAATAAATAATGATGTAATAATAATACCAGCAACATCTGAATTTATTTCAAATATTTAACATAGAGAACCAAACTCTAAAGGGAACACAGTCAGCCAGTCTTTGTTCAGAGAGATTATCGCAGACGCATTACAGGAAGTGCCATTGAGTTTTCATATTAGTGCATGCTGCAGCTTCACTGATTTTTGGGGGGTGTTTTTGCACTGTATTTGTATGAAGTCGCGATTTAGAGGAAGTTTTTTTCTTAAAACACCTCTAAGAGTTGTCGAGATGCAAACATCAGTGCCTTTACTGCTCAAAATAACCACTTTGAGAGCAATTTTAATTTTCAGATCATGCCTGGGACTGCTGTACCTAAAGAGGACTATTTATTTGTCACCAATCCTGCATGGAGGCTCAGTGGTCAGCACACAACCTTAGTTCAGTCAGGACAACTGTAGTCTAAGAAAAACTTTAGTTTTTATTTGGGAGTATGGCTCTGTTCTCGGACGTCCCTGCCCTTCCATGTGCATATGAGAAAAGCCTAAAGGCAGATTTATACTTATAGCATTTGTGCGGTGGTGTGTCTGTGTCACTCTGCAGTTACACCTCCAAAACACTAGTCGGCTGTGGGACTTCTGTGAAGTGCTGTGAAGTTTAGTTGCTTCAAAACACACATTAAACACACATTAAACATGGCTTAATAGAGACAATTTCAATCACAAGTACACAAATCGGCTTCACTATAACTCACAGCATTCACAGACAAACACTTGTCTTTATCTGGACACATTTTCCCCACAAATACAACATGCTAACATTATTAGCACAAGCCTATGGAATTTTACATTGTATAAATTAGCCTAGCAGCTAGCAGACTTTTCCTCTACTCATATGAATCCAGGGACAACAGCAACATTTAACAAAGGTAACGTTACAAAATTCGGCTCCATTGCAACTCACAAGGTTCACTGACAAAACAACTGTCTTATTCTAAACACGTTTTCCAAACAAATATAACATGCTAATGTTATTAGCTCAAGCCTATGGCATTTTACATTGTATAGATTAGTGTAGCTACGAGCAGAGATTTCCTCTGCTCATTTGAAGCCAGGATAAATCACACACAAGACTTAAAGTGCTATTTTTGTGGAGGCTTTATTGTCTTCACAATTTGTTTCTTATCTGTTAAATTAAAGTAAATAAAACTGAGGGAAATGGTTTCAGCTTACAAAAATAAACAGGAGGTCTGCGACTAAAAACTTACAATATAAAACATGCTTTACTTTGTTGGAACATCAAGACCAGAAAAAGACTGAGGCAAAATTATTCAGATTTTATTACAACATTGGAAATTTGTCTGCAGTCAGAGTGCCTGAAAAGTTGCTGTACGGCTGGCATTAGCTGTAGCTAAAGTGTACCCAGGATCTACATGTCCGAAAGTGAGGTCAAGTACTTCCACAACAGAATTGGAAAACTATCTGTTTAGTTTGCACAGGGGTACTGTCATGTTGAAACAGGAAACGGCCTCAACAAACAACAACTCTGGTGAGCAACAGAGTTATCAGTTCAATTGCCTGTGTATCTCCATGGAGGTACATAATTATACTCATCTCTATCATTAATTTAAGACAAATGACTTCATCTTCGTCTGAAATGTTACAGGATCCCATCAGACGTCGAGCCTGTCGGGAGGTTTTGAGTTTTTTCACCTTTTTGAGATGATTTAAAAAAAACATCTTTGATATTTTTGTATTTATGGGTGTTGCTCTCTCCAAGTTTTGAGGCTTGTATTACACACACACACACACACAAAGTTTTGAGGCTTGTATTACACACACACACACACACACACACACACACACCTAAGGGTGCTTTGTGTAAATAAGCGTGCCTGCACCCCTGTAGGGAGGTCAGAACACCCATCCATCTAGCCCTGCCTACGGTCATCATGCACACATACGAACACACACACTCTCTCATTCACACACCCACAAAATGCTTCTCCTTCTTTTTCTGTTTTCTGTCTGTCTATATTTTCCTCACACACACACACACACACACACACACACACACACACACACACACACACACACACACACACACACACACACCTCTTCCACCCTGCAGCCATCATTTAGTGGTTTGTGTTCAGAAAGTGTTTTGGATGTGTAACACTAGAGATGACACGGGAAGACACAGGAAGACAGAACACTGTCCAGAGGTCAGTGTGTGTGTGTGTGTGTGTGTGTGTGTGTAGCTTTAATGTATTCGAGCTACAGAGGTGGCAAACACCTGCGGTGTGCTGCTCATGCTGCTCACCCTCTAATGTCTTTGTCCCCTGTATACTAACACACACATTCACATGCTAAATGCGGGACCCAAGTTTTTTAGACAAAGGAGCTTTTTGTTGGTTTATTTTTTCATTTGATGAGAGGAGAATTGAAAAGGATTTTTGTTGTGTTGTGTTGTGTAACTCTGTCTGTCTCTCTGTCTCTCTCCAGAGAGGTTGCAGTACTTTAGTCTCTTCCTGTGAGCGGACCTCTCGACACCCTCCCTGATGATTTCTAATGTTGAGGGAGGGACTGAGGGGCGAAGAAGATGGAGGATTGGATGGATGGAGAGTCAGCAGGATGGGGGTAACACAGCAGAGAGGTAAGAAGGAGAGTGCACAGGTAGGAAAGTGTCTTTACTTAAAGACATGTTGACTTTGACCCCGTCCGTTAAAAAAATCAAATGACAATAAAGGTGTTTAATGTTGCACAAGACATCTCAAGTCCATTTGCTAAGTAAGACACATAAAACATGGAGTTTTGGGTTTGGAAATGTCACTGAGCTTAAGGGTGCTTTCAGCCCTAGAGGTGTCTCCTTTGGTCTGAATCAGGGACTCATTTTGTCACCAAGTTGCATAGTTGCCAAGACAACAGGGCAGGTGTGAAAGCACCCGTAATTTCGACTGGCAGTATGAAATAAAGCAAATTAAAATGATGCACTGAAGTTTAGTGAAATAAATAATCAATGAAACCCTAAAAGAAGTCTTTCAAAGGGTTTTTCTTGATTTAAAAAAATTTGTTTTTACTTATTTAAATATTTTAGTAGACACTAAAATGATAGAGAATATTGTTATCTCTACAAAGACATATGTGAAAGAGTACAGACTGACTGTACACATTAAACATACCTATCCACGTACACACATGCATTAACACTTACAGCACACATACATGTGTACATACCTAAATGCATAAATACATGCATAAACATAAATCAGTACATTTTAACCACAACATAAAATAAGTATGTTGTGGTTACGGGGCATTAGCAGATGTATTTACCATCCTGACCATCACTTAACAGCGCTCACTCTCCGTGTGTGAGTGTGTGTGTTTGTTTGCGGGCGTGTTAAAGCTTTTAGTGGCAGAGACTGAGCCATTCCTCTTCTCTAACTGTCAGAGAGACCTCATCTCGTCTCTGATTGTTGTTCTGTGGCTCTGACTAACACACACACTCACACACAAATACACACACACACCGCGAGAGTGCATGTCCCTCCTGGTTTGCCCTCCCTCCACACAACACTCCACCTCCGCCCTCACACTCCTTTTATGTTCTTAAATATTGATAAGTAGCTTTGCAACATTAATATCTTAGATGGCTTACAAGAACACTTAAATAAAATCTCACTCCCCCCTCTGCCCGCCCTCCTCCTCCCCCTCCCTGCCTCTCCTCCAGCCTCTCACTTGTTTTTCATTTGTGTAATGCGTTTGTCTGTTTGGGAAGTGGAGGGGGTGGCAAGAGGATTAAAGGGAGTGTGTGTGTCTGTGCGTGTTTGTATAATGAAAGTGGGTTCTTTTTTTGCATTTAACAGGCCTTCTGACACAAAGTTGTACAAAAAAAAATCGAGACAATATGGTGTCTTACTGGAGAATTAAAACACGCCAGTTCCACAGACTATAATTGTTTCTGATTGGCTGGTATGTTGCTAAAATTGTATATTGAGGGCTGTCCACCTCATAGTCGATCAAACGTTAGTTGACCAAAAAGGTTATTAATAGGCAAGATATCATTGGTTGCTTAGGACCCTATAAAGAGTTTTGCCTTGTCAAAATAGATCAAAACCTATATGACTGGACCATGTGTGACTTTATTTTGAAAGGACAGACACAGGAAGTGTCCACGCTCAGCAGTCAGACAGGAGTCAGGTTAACTTCCAGGGCTGGTACCTGCGGTTATTCCACAGGCTAGTTAATAACATGTCGGGCAGGAAATCCAAAGTGTGGGATCATTTTGAGAAGGTGAAGGACGAACCCAAGGTGATATGTAAACTCATCTTCATTGGTCGACTACAAACATGACGTATCATCTGAAACATGGAAGTAGCTACATGCCCATTAGCCCACAGCGTCATTAACAGGCGGCTCGCTCAGTGTGTGACGTGCACTTGTAGATAAAATATAGGCCTATATTAATGAAGGTTCATTAGTACGGTTTTGTATTTCTCTGTAATGTAGCACAGTGTTAACAATGTTACTGATACTATTCTTTCTCACACCTTCAACTCAAACCACCAAAATATATCATTTAATCATTACATTAATATTGTAAACATGTAGACTTTCACGTCTTCATATAACGTGCAATTTGGGATTCAGTACAATTAAGGGTTCAGTATCTTGCGCATGCGGACTGGAAGAGTCGGGAATTGAACCACTGATCTTCTGATTGGTGGAGGACCCACTCTACACTCCACATACCACCGCGAAAGGATGCCTGCTTTTCATCGGTATCTGACGCAGAAATCTATCACCAAGCAGCGGAATTGATGACTTAGGAATGAGAACGGGTTCACAATGTTGCTTCCCTGCATTTGTCTCTGTTTAACTTTGGGATGTAGACAGATAAAGATGGAGACTAAAGTGACTTAGAGGGTGTTTGAGTGAGTGACTTGTTCACTGACAACCTGCTGTGAAGAATCATGAACATAATCTCATTTAACAAGTGGAGAGAAGCTCATTTCACTTACAAGGGATGATGGTGACTTGTTAACACAATGTGTGTGTGTGTGTGTGCGTGTGCGTGTGTGTGTGTGTTTCTGGTGTGTGACTTGACAAGATTTAACCGCGCTGAGGTCCTGAGAGGCTGATGGAGAGTTTTAAAGGGATTAGAACAGGATTAGGGACCAACTGGGAGGGATTAGCCCCCCGACTCTTAGAGCTGCTCACATTGCAGATGCAAGACACACAATGCCTTTGACACACACACACACACACACACACACACACAGTGACCTCTGGACAGTGTTTTGTCTTCTCGTGTCATCTCCCCAACAAGTGTTACACAAAAATGTTTCCTGCAGGGAGGGAAACGTTGATGCGTGTGCGTGTGTGTGTGTGTGTGTGTGTGTGTGTAAAAGACACAGAAAGAGAGAAAGTTAGAATGGACATTTAAAAGGGACCTTGTGTGCTCTTCCTTATTTTCTGCCATATCTATAAATAATGTTAATGTTAGATGTTCATAATATAATATAATAATATCGTGCTGTTATGCCGCCTTGCTGTACTGTATCTATTGTTCAGTCGCAGAATGGGGGGACAGAGTGGTCTTGCCTGTGATCCACAACAGGACGGGAACATGGGCAGGACAGGTGTGACATTTTGATGACAAGTTATGTGTGCAATCACAGGAGATTTAAAAAGTAGCTATTAGCAGTTAGCTGCTAACTCAAAGAAGAAGAGCAAAAGCCTTAAATTGAAACCCTCCTCCTCCACTATATAACAGGGACGACAAAATGATAGTTATTTCCATGTTTCTGTTTAGAAAGGGCTACTGATGTGTGTATTTTATGTCACACACTCAACGCTGTTGGGAGACATGATACACCCGTCATGCCTCTTTTGGTTGCACGATGCCAGGATGCAGTGTATAATCACACACTGGAGTGGCATGATGGCGCTGTTGTTTCGTTCTGTGTAAAACTGCAAAGGAGACCTAAAGAAGTGACTTTGTAGCAGCTCTATGGCAAAATCTCTGTGGAAAAAGAGCTAATGTCAGATCATGACAGATTTCTTTCTTCATCTGTTCCAGGCACAATACTGCAGGTGTTTACATTACAAAGCCTACACTGCTACATGTATCTACATGCTAATTATAGGGAAACATGGAATCTTGGTGGCAGGTATTTTTCTTTCATATCTCCCCAGTTTCAAATAACATTCCTGCTGGAACATTTTTGGTTATAAACAGGTTGTTTTAGAAGCTTTTATCAGTGATGTTTTTTTTACAGTTACAGTCACGGTTCCATTGTGTCAATGGATTTTTGGTTAGATGCCTGAAATAAAGTCTGTGGTTAACACAAGCTTAAGAGACTTTCACATTTCGTTCTACGACATAAAATACATCAGTAAATACCCCGCTCGTGAATTTTGAAGCCTTTATGTGTCTTGAAAATAGCTGTTACTAGTAAGTGGCTAAATGCGACTACAGAACATTATCATGCCAAGTTGCGCTGAACACAGCTTTACAGTTTTGTCATGGTGGTGACGTTAAGTCATGTAATCATATTGTGGTTTGTTTTTACCCTGATGTTAGCTTTATACTTCTGGCAATTGAATTTAGGCGTTAAAATCATAAAAATGGTGTTCATTTGTGAAGATTATCTTGCTGAACAAAAACATGTAGTTATCTTTAACGTTTTTTTTGCCACAGACTTTATTTTCTGCAATAATCCAAAGTCCAATGGAAAAATCTCACAGGCTTTATGACAAGTGAACCAGGGCGAAGCTAACTTTCACGTCGGCCTACTGAAAAATTTCCTCCCTGGAGCACTCTATAGCTACTCTGTTACAGTCATTCCCTGGCTGCAAGCACATTGCTACATGTAGCTAAATGCTAGTGTCAGGGAAACATGATCTTGGTTGCTTATGTTGTTAATTCCTTCCCGATTTTGGATCAGGCTTTGTCCTTGCTGGAACATGTCTGGTTGTGAGGACTTAAGTTCAGAAGTATTCATTCATGATAGAAAGTGCTGCTGTTCTCTGTTACAGTCATCACCTGGCTCCAAGTACACCGCTACATGTAGCCACATGCTAATGTCAGAGAAACGCTGTTAATTTCTCCCTGATTTTGGAGCTGGTTGTGTTTAGAAGCTTTCATTGGTGATTTTTCACAGTCGTTCTCCATTACAGTCATTTCTCTGGCTGCAATGACGGTGCAGAGACACTGAGATACGGACACTGATCAATCAGAGCAGGATGGGCCTTTTTGAGAGGGGGCCTTAAAGAGACAGCTGCTAAAACAGAGCGCTTTAGACAGAGTGCGAATATGGGTGTTCCAGCACAGACAGTATGAGGAAAATGAAGTGTTTTTGATCATTAAAGCACGTAAACATTTCCGAGTAGAAACCCAAAATAAAAGTATGGACCTGAAAATGAGCATAATACGTCCTCTTTAAGGAGAGTTCACATTGAGTGGTGAAGTGCATGGGGTTGTGCATGAGACTTAACAGTCCTATGCATTTATAACAACATCTGTTGACCATTTTAGGCAACTCGTATCACGTTGAGCAGCTGGTCAAACAAAAAAAGCCAATTCATTGGAAATTATATTTTTCTTTATCTTTTGTTTATAATTTGACATTGACATTTTTTTTAAAGCACAGAACTACTCAGATGAATGAATGAGGTTGTTGAGGATCACTTTATTTACCTTCAGTCAACTTTTCAGTGCTCTAACTTCAAAGTCAATTCACTCAAACAGATGTGTCTAAAAATAATCTCACAGATGCTCCACATCTTAGGTATTATGTGAGTACACACACACACACGCACACACACACACACACACACACACACACACACACACACACACACACACACACACACACAGACAAAAAGGGCCTCTTGACCGCGTATTTACCCGAGCGCAGCCTCTTCCTTCAACAAGACAAATATTTGGTCCAGAGCGTTCGCCACTTTTGTGTGTGTGCGCACACTACGCATGTGTGTGTGTGTGTGTGTGTGTGTCGCAGGGCGGTTTTTCCGAGGGAAACCAAATGGAGAAGAGTGATAGGCCGACGTACAGTGAGGTTCATCAAAGTCACGGCGCGCGACGGCACTCATTTTTCATTGGCTGAGGGGTCCCGCGCACCTGCAACCTGCAGCAGCCAGCCCACCTGAGAGGGAGGGAGGGGGAGAGAGGGAGAGAGGGATGGTGACAGGGAAAGAGAGTAAGAAACAAACATGAGGAAGAGCTGCTGGAAGAAACGGAGAGCGTGAGGGAGGGAAAGAGAGGGAGACACTGGTGGTTGGGACAGTTTGAACGACAGCGTTCTCCCTTTTACATTTCACACCCGGGCGCTCCTCGCACCGCTCGGGGGAGGAGGTGTGTGTTGTGTGTGTGTTGTTTTGCTCAAGGGAGAAAGACGGGGAGATACATTCTGAAGATGTTATTATTATACGTTTACCTTGTTTTGGGCTCAAAGGAGGACTAAAAAAAAAGACAAACACACACTGTGGACACACACAGATGGAGCACATATCCACATACACGCACCAGCAGACACATACAAACAGACATGAGTCAAACTTGTGCTCTGTTTAAAGTTCACCTTTTAAATCAAAAAGTTGAAGTCATTTTATTAATTAAGTCACAGTAGATGAGACACACATAGAAGACATTCATACAGCATATTCCAAATCTGATCTGAGGCCTGCACCATGAAGCCAGTTCAACTTACCCAGGATATCTTTCTGTTATCTGGTTTGACTAACCCTGACATCGGCCGTGTGGTACTACAAAGCTGGTTATCAACTAGTTCAGTCAACTCTGAGTTTTCCTCTACAGCCATGAGCTGTAGAAAGAGGCGGGGTGTTAATTACGAGCGACATCATCAGAACCAATGAAGGGGGCTGCTTCATATCATATGAGATGAAACTGTACCGAAAGTGTCTGCGACTACGAGACAGTAAAATGTCAGTGGTGTGGGATGTAAATGATACTCTGTAAACTTATAACAGCAAATGTAAAAACAATAAAAATACGTGATACGGCTGAGGCTTAAATTACATGTAGGTATCACTGAGCTGTGGACCTATGTGACATATTTTTTGCTATTTAGTTGGATGATGATAAAACTCCTCTGAATATGTCACATAAACACTTTAAAGTAACACCAGACTGTTTGTGCTGCTAAATTAAAGGGTGGAAAAGTAGTAAATGATTAATGAGTCCGCTATATAGGGTATAATAATTCCCACTATACATTCGGACAGCACTATAAAATGGCGACGTCACTATATAGTGGAAAATATAGTGAGTGGTGACTTATTTTGGACACAGCCAATATCTGCCCTGCCCTTATGTGTTTCACCTGTGTCCAGTTATCCCCACTTTCCTTGTGTATTTAGTCTGTGTGCTCCCTGTCCCCTGTGCCAGTTCGTCTTTGTACCTTGTGTCAAGCACTCTAGCATTCTTTCTAGTCTTAAGTGCAACACACACCGCTGCCGGTGCTGCGCTGTGGCCGTCAAGTGCCGCCCCCCAAGACACATTGGCAGCGGCGCACAGCAGCACCGTCGACACTAAAGTGTATTTCCCACCTCAGCCCGCTAGGTGGCTGTACCTACACTAGTTGCCAACGGTTGCCAACTGCTAGTAACGGAAGAAGAGGAAAAACTTTGAGGCAACAACAACTTGGAATTCACGGGTGAGTTTCTTATCAAAATCGTCTTATTAAAAATTTGAAAACCGGAGTTGATACTGCGGCGGCCGAGACATACATAAAAGGCTTTTCTCACAGCGCTGGCCGCGCTGGAAATAGAGCAGTGGGCTGACGCCTGGGTGGCCGCGCTGGAAATAGAGCAGTGGGCTGACGCCTGGGATCCACTGGCGTTTTTTGTGTCCACCATGACGCTTATGCCTATTCATTTCCTACGGATTGCGTCAAACCGTTGCTGACGTCCCCGCAAAGCAGACGCGAGGACACTATCCAATGGGGAGCAAGCTCAGTGGTGGTCTGTCGTGACGTTTCGTTTACTTTCCCTCTCTGGAACAACATGGCAATGAAAGATAATCGTAGCAGTGGCGAGAGCTTTCCTATAGTAGACGTGTCCATCTGTATTTCCGCATATTTCCGGGCTCCGCCTCCAAAGTGTCCTTTTCAGGGTAGGCATCGCGTCTGGCAACGATTCTCGGTGATGCCAGTGGATCCCAGGCATGAAGCAGAGTGGCACGGTGGCCGGTGGCGGTGTGGGTTTGTTCATAGAATATAATGGAGGTGGGCATTTTGACGTGCGGCGTATGATGGCGGTGTGTGTTGCACTTTAGTATTCCTGACATCTTGGATCCGTGCTTGTGTTTTTTGAGCTCATCTTTTGCCCAGTCCTTTTTGGATTGTTTGCCTGTCTGACCCTTTTGTGAAATTAAAGACTTTTGGTTATCCATCTGAACTGTCTCTCGAGTCGTGCACTTGAGCCCTACACCTCTGTGAAGCAGTCTTGTCATTACTAAGGTTGGAGGGGAAGGTGACATTACTGTAGACTTGACAGGAGGTCACACCACATTGTACGAGTAGAGGACTATCTGTGCACTTTGTAGTCTGTAAATTAAGCTAATAATGTATGAAAAAAAAACTCATTATATTGACCCGTGCTCATGTTTTTTTAAGTTTTACTGTACTGACAGAGTATATTTGGGTGGAATGTTTCTTTAAATGTGTTTCTCTAGCAGGAGTTAAAAAGTAAGTGAAACACCAACAGTAATTCAGTCTGTGTTTGTGTGTGTATGTGTTTGTGGTGGGGGGCTGTCACCTGCAGCAGGTTGAGGTCATCATAACCGTGTGATGTCCATCGCGCCTGTCAACACACGTTTGATTGTACACACACCTCGCCGCTGCCCCCGGCGATAGAAACCCAGCGTCTGTCCGCTATACTACACGCTATACTGGACCCATCACTCAGCCACTGTCACACGGACACACACACACTCACAGGGACGCACACATGCAGGTAAAGACACATATAAATAGACACAACGTGACAGAAACACATACTCACACCCACATGGTCCAGCACACACACGTATCACTTACACACTCCCTCCCGCCGCTTGGGTTCAAGCATACACACTCTCACTCACTCACAACAGACGGCTTACACTGGAAATGAAGCTAATCCATCACTTGGACCACGTACACACACACACGCACACACACGCAGCAGGCATCGTCACCTTCACAGCTCACCTACTATCATTGTGGCATCCATGCCTGCTGGACACTGTAGCTGCTGTGATGAATTCATAAATGCACACACACACATGTGCACACACCCCAACATGTATGTGAACTCATGCACAAGATCTGTTTGTGAGACGAAAGAAATGCAAAGAGGCCTTTTTGTTTAAGTTTTGTTCTGTCACGTATCAAGACGAATAAAAACTGATCATGAACTTCAGTATTTTAGAAAGACCAAATCTTTCTCACAGCTTCCTGTCTCAGCAGATCCACACTGACGCACACTTTCACTATTATCATATAAAATACCACAGCATACCATACAAACCATACAAAAAAGGAAAGGAAGGTGTGGTGCAAATGCCGTCAGATATACAGTTTGTTAATTGCTTTCCTCGTTTTAATGTTGATTCACTGTTGTCTACCTTTTTTGAGTTAAAACAAATAGTTTCTTTTACAGTAGTTAGTGTTCGGCTGCCTTTAAATTTTAAGTTGACTGAACTGGAGAAGACAAGTTGAGGTAATTTGGTAATGATTGTCAACTAAGTCAACTAAGAAATTTAAGGCAGCCCAGACATGAACTTTTTAAGTTAAAACAAATACTTTCTTTTTATAGTGTATGTATAGTGTGGCTGTAAAAAGGGGAAAAAACGGAATTAAAAAAGATATTGGCAGATACTAAGTATTAACAATCACCTGCAAGAAACAGCTGAGTGGTTAAGGTGCATGCCACATAACTGTAACGTTACTGGTTCAGGTCCTGGTATGGACCCTTGTTTCCTTTGTTAAGGCAAAGATGCCAAAAAAAACCCTGAAAAAAACAACAAAACCAAACAAAGCATTGTTGGGGCATCTAACAAGACATTCCAACAAAAATAGTAACAGTCAGGTCAGTCTAAGGCTTTGGGGCTCTCACAGGCCCATTCAGAGATCCATCCAGCCATGCCTGTTCACCTACATTCATCTAAAACTTGTGTAAAAGCCCAAAATAAAAAAGAAGAAACATGTTGACACAGACACAGCTCTACAGCGCTACAGCTCTACAGCTGACAGACGTTAAGGTGAAGTTCACACTGCAAGTCTTAGTGCTCAATTCTGACTTGTTGCTCAGATCATTTTTTTTTTTTATTGGCTCTTTAGCTTATTTTTTTTTAAATGTGACTAATATCAAATTCCACTGTGATCACAATCCTGAATTTACCAGCATGCACATTCAGGAATATCCGGAAAGTCCAGGTCACGTACATCATCCAAAATTTCCAGATATCAAGGGCTGCCTGCCAGTGCAGAATTGTGACGAATGTAGAACTAGGGTGACGTGAAAGTCATATGAATTCTGTTCTCACTGTTAAGAGAGCCTGTATCTGATTTAGGACCACATATGAAAGTGTCCCAAATCAGAATCGAAGGGATCAGATTCCTTAGATGTGTGCTGTTCACACTGTTGTGAAAAACAGATCGGAGTTGGGAAAGTTGCGTGCAGTCTGAATGTAACCTAAGTCAGTGGTTCCCAACTGGTGCAGCCACAGGGTCCAGATTTCTCCTTAGTCATTGGTTTAAGGTCCACACTGTTTAATACATTCAGCATCGTACTTGCGTTTGGCCATGTCTCAAGCTAGTTTGCTGTCTCTGTCAACTAGCTGTCTGTTAGTCACTTATTTTACAGCAGGAAACAGCACTTCAAAGTAAAAGCTCTGTGCTGGAAATTCACTGTACTTCAAAATAAAGTGTTTTTTTTTTCACAAAGTTGACAAGTGCTTGTTTTGTTGAGTGATTCTGAGGTTGCATGTACGTTTGCCATAAACCCCTCCTTTAAGTGCAGAACTTGAGTAAATGCACTTTTTTACTTCCCATTACTGAAGCACAGGTGGAATGAATAGTGATTAATAACATCTGTATTTCATTTAGGTGTTTAAGGCCCTGCTTCTGTGTTTGCTTCCCCACAGATGTGTCTCACTGGGACGTCTAGACACAACAGAAGCATTGTTAATGTTATTAGTTTCATCTGCACTGTTCCCTTTATGACAAGTCAAATATATAAATATAAATGTGACAAATGTCTTCTGTAAAAAACACCTACTCTTCATCCAAATGAAAACTCTTTCACAGCTTCGACCCAAACACAACCCACCCCCCAGCTGCGACTGATGCAAAAACTCAAACCAATATTGTCCCCCAAAACAACAAGAACAGAAAATTCCTGGGAGAATCACTGGTGTGCGTGTTTGACAAATGCTCGCCAGCAGTGCTGCGGTCTCATCCAGCAGCTTGCTGAAGGCTACCACAGCGTCGTTTGGTTGCTCTCTTGTTACTGGGCTGTAAATTCAGTGGATGGCTCCTGTCTCTGCGTATTGATCCGCTCCGTCACCTTGAACCTCGATATTGACACATGGGGCGACGCTGAGCGGGGAAAAGCGGCAATTTACCGACCCTCAATTATGACATTCATAGATGATGTCACAACGGGGGCACGGGGGCTTTGAGACACACACACACACACACACACACACACACACACACACACACACACACACACACACACACTTCGTTGAGGGATTGAATCCATTTGTTTGAGCTTTGTGTGCCGAAACACACACTCAAACACACACCAAGAAAAGGCTTTCCATCCTAAACAGCACTTAATGGCACCCTGTGTGCTTGTGTGTGATTTTATGCGTGTCTGCGCACACATAGAACATCTCCATGAGTGTGTGTATCCCTCTGACGGCCCAGCTAATGTCTGCTGTCCTGTCGTTCCCCAAACAGATGGTTCACTGGACCATGTCATTAGCAGAATACAGTCGGCCATTATAATGTCATATTAAATACCACATATTAATAGTACGATAGCATGAGGCAAAACATTCTGCGCTCCCCGCTGAAACCTTTCGGCTCTGTATCTATTGTCTAGTAAGGCCAGGTGTAGCAGTAAAAGCCATGTAATTACTGTGCAACAGTCGGACACAAACATTTTTAATGTCTTGCTTTAACTTTACAGGTTCAATTTTGTATTGTTTGCATATAGTAATAACATAGCCACCAAACTGTAGCCTAGAGCTCAATCAGTCAGATTTGTGACCGGGAACGTCTCTTTAGGGAAACCTGAGAGGGAAATTCTGCTCATTCCCTCAACAGTGATCATGTACAGTCGCCGTCCTCGAGCAATGAGGAGCACTATTGTTCCAAGTGAGCCGAGGTGGCCGGAGTCTGTGTCTTTATCTCTGAGTGTACAAGATCTGGGGAAATGTAATGCTCCTCTTACAGTTCTTTGTGCACTCTTTGTGCTGCGTTAATTTCCAACATTATAAAATCAGTCATGATGCCTCTTTCTTTTTGGTGCAACATATGTTTTAGTGTTTGTTCGTTTCTGATTATCTGTAAATGGGACATTTTTTCACTCTTAAAAAGAAAGGTTAAAATATCTGGAATAAATGTTTTAACTGAGCTGTTTTTCAACTCTTTGACACTAGAAATGACAACCGGACACAAATACAAACACAGAGTATGTCTAAATTACATCTGAAATCGAGTTGTTTGATATACAGTTAATTGACAACAGTACTATTAATTGATTACTAGTTAAACATACGACATGGCTGCGTTGGTTACGCAGGTGACGCCGTGTCAAGTTCTCTTCTTTCACGACACACTTTTTTTTCCTTCAACAACAAACACACATGGGTTGGTTTGGGCAACAAAAACACGTGGTTAGGTTTAGGAAAAAACAGGGTTTGGCATACTTTTACGGGACGCAAACACAGGTGAAAATTGAAGTTATTGGATCCATCCACCACCCCTTGCGCCTACCCCAGTGGGACTTTCGCCACCTTAACTTTTGTTCTTGTCCCACCATGTTTCTCCCTGATGGCGACTGGCTGTGTATCATGCCAATGTTAAAGGATAACTTCGGTATTTTTCAACCTGGGCCCTATTTCCCCATGTGTATGTGTGCGTATGATTCATAGGTACAACTCGTTCTAAAATTGGTTCAGTATTGAGGGAGGCGGATGCAGCTGGCAGCCGCAAAACGAACTAAAACGGTAATGGGGGCAAATNATCCGCCTCCCTCAATACTGAACCAGTTTTAGAACGAGTTGTACCTATGAATCATACGCACACATACACATGGGGAAATAGAGCCCAGGTTGAAAAATACCGAAGTTATCCTTTAAAGGACAGATTTTTTTGTCGGTGTCTGACGCCGAAAGTCATTGCCCTAGCAGCGGATTTCGATGACTTCGGAGTGAATCCGGGTTGTTCTTCATGGAAATAAATATGACTGTATTGTAAAAATAATCGAGCACCTGTTAAATAATTTTTGTCCCCGCACTCTAATTTTGAGTGTAATTAATGAACCAAAAACGAGACAAAACACACAATAAACAAAGATAAAGATGACTTTCCCCCCAGATTTTCTATAGATATTGTGATGATATCATTATTGTGAATTATTTTGACCACAATAATTGTGCAGTGAACATCTGATATCATGCCAGCCTTATATATCATCAATAAAATACTTATGCAGGTGTTCAAGCAAATTGTCGATGTTTTTTCAAAATTTCAAGAAGAGCTAATGACTGCATTTGAGGCCATTTCACCTCCTTTAAAATAATTATGATCTTTCAATGACCCAACTTTGGGTCCTGACCTTCACATGAAGTACGCTGCTATATTGCGTTACAAATGGATTTCAAATTGAAGCGCTATCAGATGTCACATATCTGATTCAGTAAGTAGTGGCCAGGGGCCGCCCAGCCATCGTTAATACTGTATTCACAATCCATTGATGAGATCATGAAAAACTGCCTGTGTGTATGTTTCTTGTGTGTTTGCCCTCTTAAGACTCACCCCTGAATATACTGACACTCATAAATACACACAGACACACACAGAAGGAGACACACACGCTCCCCGGGGCCTGAGTGCTCTCAGTGTTGACCGTTGAGGATGTGGGTCAGAGTGAGAGGGCAAAGACAGAGAGGCTCTCAGCGGCCCACACAGATGGGCCACAGTCGCACACATGCATACACACACTCAGGCAAACACACGCTCACACACTCTGGGAGGTCAGGGTTCACCTGGAGAAGCTCTGGTCACCGTCCATCCATCAGTTTTATTACCGAGCCATGTCAAAACACAGAGTGGACGAGGGATGCAAGACGGAAACAGATTGTTGAAGTGGAAAAAAGCAGACAAGAAAAGACTCTTAAAAGTCTAAGAAAATTATATTGATAAAGTTTCAGTATAAATAAGCTTCCTCCTCTCACTTTGTCACTTCCTGTCAGTGCAACAACTCCGATGGCCTGCGTGTATTTATGCATGTCTGAGTGAGTTCATGCATCATATGTACTTTAGAATGAGGTCTCTAAGTGTGTGTCGCTGCGTGTGCATATGTCTGTCTCCCCTTATTTCCTAGAGTTTTCCCATGGGAGGACGGCAGCCATTTTGTCCTGTCACTCCCCTGTGCTTTTTTTTCCTCCCTCCTCGCCTGTCCAATAATGACAGTTTAATTTGCCAGCCAATTACACCTGAGCGGTATTTAAATGAGCCAATCAGGACTTGTGACAGGATGACTAGTCGCTCCAGTTAGCACTCAGGCGCAGAGGTCGATTTACTCCCCGGCTCACTTAGTGACACTGTTTGTACTGTGTGGAGGCTGGAGTGTACTAACACTGTTCTGTTCTTTTTTATTTGTCAGGTACTGACAGTAAATGTACACCTCGCAGTATTAAAAACAAACAAACACAATTTGGAAAAAAGAAGGTGGATCTGTAAAGCACCATCTGTTCTTTAGTAAAAAAAATAAGTATTTTGTGGAAAGTTGCGTCATGTTTGATTTTAGATTTTTTTTATTAAAAAAAAAATATAGGTAAAGGAGGAAATAAAAAACTACAGAACCCATGCTTCGGCCAAGCGTGGGTATCAGCTGATATTCGCCTCGTGCAATCGGCTGGTTGACAAATACGATGACATTCGCTGATGGCACTGAATGCTTGCTGCTCTGCTTGTCTGCATGTAATGCTAATCTGTGTGTTGGTACTTTGTGTTGCTACCATGTCAGTTTGTGCTAACATGCTGTTTGTTGTTGTTGTGTTATTGTATCGCACTGGTGCTCTGCTGTTGCTTGCTGCTTTGCATGGCTTCTGTTCTACCTTAACAATTTCTAATTGCTGTAGTTAATGCCGTCTTTGTCCCGTAAATCCTATCCTTTTATTGGTTTAAAACACCCTGCCAGAGGGCTGCAGTTGAAAATTAGCCAGCTGGCTAACACTGGCACATTTACAGAAATGTTCGTTAACGTTCATTTTCCTCATAAATAAATAAAGTTAAAGGAGCTATATGTAAGAAATATAAAGCAAATAGTCATAAAATCCTCCTAATATGTCACAGAGACTAAGGAATAATGTTCATATAACATACTGATCTCAC
>NC_065514.1:6290006-6356587 GCF_006386435.1 Epinephelus moara
GCAGTAACCGTTTTGGCCACATTCTTACATACAGCGCCTTTAAGTAAAGTGGCCAAATTTTGCACCGCAAGCTGAAAAACACGGCTCCAGACTTTTGCCGTACTGTCGTCCCAGAGACAAGAATTTGTTAGAGACAAACAGAGAAATGATGCAGTTAACTCACTATCGATGCATCAGGGGACACGCCCTATTTTTTCCTGATGACGCTACATTGTGAAAATAAAAAAAAAGAAATCTATGTTGAAATCAGCAGGACGAGAACTAGTTAACAGTAGCTGTTAGCATCTGATAGTTTACGAAATTTACACTGAGTTATGATGTGTTCAAGCTCTATTCAGTAAAAATGATTATTGGGCAAAGGTGAAGAAGAATTTAATTTGATTTTTTATCACATCATATACAAAATACAAACAATCAGGTAAACAACGGCACTGGTGAAGAGTCTGTGGGCAGGCGAATGCCAATCGCTCACATATATTTTAGTCATGAATAAAACTACAAACATTCTGTTACAACATCCCAAGAGACCCACAGATTGTGTACTTGGGATTAATACCTGAAGATGTTATTCATATGAAGGACACTTATTTGATCAAAATCCTTATGCTGGCATGCAAAAACGCCATTACCAGGAACTGGCTGAAACGTGACCTTCCAAGTCCAGGACAGTGGACGGAAATTGTAGAGGACGTATAATCCTTGGAAAAACTGACCTTTCATCTGAGGACTAAAGCAAGGACATATGTGAAACTCTGGGATAAATGGATCTATCTATAAGAGAATCTATAAGAGAAATGAGCTGTTGCTTAGTCAGCTGGTCTAAAGACAATTTACTAATTGAGATATTAATGAATATAAAGTTTGAAAAAATAGATAATAGAGGGAATTATGATAGATTATATGGTGAAAAGACTTGAAGCACTTTGGAAAAATATTTTTCATGTAAAAGGTTATATTAAAAGTTGTTTCTTAAATTTGTATGACTGCTCATTTAAAGTGTAATAAAGTGCTGAATGACTTTACAACAGTTCAGTTTGATTGTTTCCCTGGCACAAAAGGGGGAATAAACGGCAACATCAATTAAAAAAAACATTGGCATCGTCCAAAATTTCACAATCAGCACATCGCTAAAAAAAAAATGGAAGTGTACAGAAAATGAAACAAAGCAAAATGAAACAAGACGAGGTGAAAGGAAATGAAACAAAAGGAAGAGAGATTGACGGGGGTTGATCCTAATCCCCTCTTGGCCCGTGTGTAAATAACGTCTAAGCATCTTATCCTGCTCATTTATGTAATGGGGGACTTTACTGAAACACTGTGCACATAAGCTTCTGGAGGCCTTGGATGTATTTGCATGACGAGCCTGTGTGTGTGTGTGTGTGTGTGTGTGTGTGGGAAGTGATTGTGCTCTTCTGTTTGAATAGGTGCACATATTTGTAAAACAGGTCTATAACTATAAATATAATTATTCAATGAGTTTTTTATATGTACTAAGTATACAAGTGACTATTCGGTGTGTGTTTCCAGTTGTGTACGCTTGCATGCCGGTGTCCGCGCACTCCTTGATTAAACAGCCCCTTTAATCTCAGCTGCTTCCTGCTTTCCCAAGGTCCCCTCCAATAAGAGTAACTACCTCCTGACTGCACAATAACTGTAACTGTGCTTTTTAATACCGAGCGATGGTAAGTAAAAATAACCTGACTCTAATATCTTCAGATTAAATACATCTTTTACAGTCGAGCTCTGCCCTGCTGTGCTGCTCTAAGCTGCCCCCCCCCACACACACACACACAAACACCGCCACCGCCACACATTCACACACACAAAACACATTTACTTATAATCACAGTGGCATAACCATACTTAAAAATATTAAATGCAGCTGGATGGCTTTGCAAATTGCTCTTGTGACCTGACCTGCGAGGCTTTTTTGGCACCCTGGAAGAATTACTCTGCTTGATGAGTATGTAACGACGCTGAATGATTGAACTCAAACAAGGAAGATCTTCCTGTTATAGTAATGACTCATTGTAGGTTAGACCCGGAGCGGGGCGCTAACGCTGCCAGAGCTGCAGAGTTAATTGCCAGCGGGACCAGGAGCTTGACTCTTCCTCAGGTCTGATCATGCAGCAGGTCGATCCATCAGCTGCTGTCCTCCATTACGATGCAGCTTGTGAAGAAATGCTGATGGTGTTTGCTGCGTCGAATGTTCTAACGTTGAACTGATAAGGTGTACTTCATCAAACTACTAATTAATAAGGACAGACAGAAAAGGAAAAAGGGAAATAACAGACTATAGAAATGGGTAAACAGGAGAAAGAGACAGAGGGGAAATCAGGTGGCTGGTGTTTTATCTGTTTGTTAATTATTTCTCTTGTTAATTTCCTTTTGTATTTAGATGCTTCGTTAATACTGTTCATCTGAGATTCATGATAATAAAAAACTGAACAGGAGCAATGGAGAAAACGGGTGAAGTCGACGGAAAATGAGCAAGAATTAGAAGGAAAGATAGATAATTAGATAGAGGTGGAGGAGAGAAGTGTGAGAATGGGAAGGAGGGAAATCAGCTGAGGGATACCAACATTTTGGCAGCGGTCCAGTCGTCACGCTGGGTAAATGATTTGACTCTTATCAAACGGAGGGTTAAAGACTCAGCGTTACAGTACGCTCAAGCCACGGAGAACAGCAGCACACACACACACACACACACACACACACACACAACTTTGTTCTGTCATGACATCTGGACACCTCTGAGTCAGGGGCTGCTGCATATAAACACACACACACACACACACACCTGGAGCAAAGCATGCTGGTCTTTCCCAAGAGCGAGTAGGAGCCCCGCTGTGCAACTGAGAGCATCCTCCATTAACTCTATCACACACACACACACACACACACACACACACACACACACACACACACACACACACACACACACACACACACACACGTACATGCCTGTCTATCTGTATGTCATGGACACACACACACACACACACAAGGGAGGAGAGGAAGAGGTGAGACAAAAGGAAAGAAGAAAGGGAGATAGGACTAAGGAAAACAAGGGAAAGGAGAAGGAAAGTAAAGCAGAAGACGGGGAAGATGGACAACAGGACAGTGAAAGTGGACAGAAAAGGGTGGAAATAAAAAAAACATTTAAGAAGGAAGGAGACGAAAGGCAAAAGAAAAGCAGAGAAGAGGAGAGGAAAGAAATTAAGGAAGGAGAGGACAGGAAAGACAAAAAGATGGGTGAGGTGAAGAAAGGAAATGAAAGGAGAGAAGACAAGGGAAAGAAGAAAAGGGGAGAAGAGAACAGAAACAAGGAAAGGACAGGACAGGAAGGGAAAGGGAAGGAAAGGAAAGGACAGGAGACAAGGAAAAGAAAAGGGGGCAAAAGGACAGAAACAAGGAAAGGACAGGAAAGGAGACGAGAGAAAGAAGAAAAGGGGAGAAGAGGACAGAAACAAGGAAATGAGACACAAGGAAAGGAAGGAAAAGTAAAGGAAACGAAAGGACAGGACAGGACAAGAAAGGAAATGAAAAGAGAGGAGACAAGGGAAAGAAAAAAGGAAGAAGAGAACAGAAACAAGGAAATGAGACATGAGGAAAGGGAAGGAAACAAAAAGGAAAGGAAAGAGTTGGAGACAAGATAAGGAGAGGACAAAGAGGAAAGATACAACACTAAAAGCAAGAAGAAAAAAGACAGGAGACAAAACTAGATGAAAGAAGGAAGAGAAGCAAGACGAATGAAGGAACGAGGGAAATGAGTGGAGAGAAGAAAAGGGAAACTGCAAAAGAGAGGATGAAAGAAAGAGAGAGAGAAGGTAAGCTGAAAGAGTAAAGAGGAGAGGAAAGGAAAATAAGACAAGGAGAAGAAAGGAAAGATGGAAAGGAGAGGAGGAGTGGAGACAGGAGAAGCGATAGGAGAGAAAAAGGAATGAAGAAAGGAAAGGTCGAATTAACGTGCATCAGCCAAGACAAGATGAAAGGAAAGAAGAAAAGTGAAAACAACAGGGTAGCTTAAGTGAACAGAGAAGAAAAAGGAAACAGCAAAAGAGAAATATTGAAAGAAAGGGAGGAGTAAAGAGGAGAGGAAAAAGATGGAAAGGAGAGGAGAAGCAAGAAAAGGAGAGATAGAAAGAGGAGAGAAAGAAGAGGAAATGAAACAAGATGGAAGGGAAAAAGGAGAGCAGATGAAAGAAGACGCAAAAAGAATAAAGGAAAGAGAAATAAGCAGAAAGGAGAAAAAAGGAAAGGAGAGGTGAGAGAAGAAGAGATAGAGGGAAAGAAGATGAAGAAAATGGAAGGAGAGGAGAAGAACTGAAAACAAGTGGGTAGTTTAAGTGAATAGAGAAGAAAAAGGAAAGATAAAAGAAGGAGGAGTAAAGAGGAGGAAGAGAGGAAAGGAAAATGAGACACGGAGATGAAAGGAAAGAAGAAAAGGAGTGAAGAAGCAAGGAAAGGAGAGGAGAAAAGAGGAGAGAGAGAAGAAGAAAGGAAACATGATGGAAGGGGAAAAGGAGAGAAGTGAAAACAGGTGAAGTGAACAGAGAAGAAAAAGGAATCAGCAAAAGAGAGATATTGAAAGAAAGGGAGGAGTAAAGAGGAGAGGAAAGGCAAATGAGACAAGGAGAAGAAAAGGAAAGATGTAAGGGAGAGGAGAAAAGGAGACAAGAAGCGACAGGAGAAAAAAGGAATGAAGAGGTGTTGAGGAGGAATGAACGTACATCAGCCAAGACGAGATGAAAGGAAAGAAGAAAAGGAGAGGAGAAGAAAGGAAACAAGATGGAAGGGAAAGAGAGGAGAGGAAAGGAAAGACATAAGGGAAGGAGAGAAGAAGACTTGAAAACATAGCGGAAGTATAGGTGCATAGAGGGAAAGAAAGGAAAAAGATGAAGACAGAGGAGAGCAAAGTGGAGCAAGAAGGAAACGAGGGAGAGCACCGAGCGTCTCCTCTTTGTTTGTGCTCCATCTGTGTCGGCGTGATTGCAAACAAAACGAGCGTCGGCAGCTCAGTTAGTTAGTTAGTTAGCAGGGGAATCAGCGAGTACTTAGGCCCCAATTATCCACTAAATCTGCCTCTCTCTCTAAATGAGATTATTGCCACACACAGAAGCTGTGGCTCCCATTGGGTTCCATTAACTTTGATTACTCCTCATTATTTACTTACAGCTCTGCCACTGTTATTGCTTTCACTCACACACACACACTCACACACATACACAGAAAAAAGAAGAGAGGAGGGGGGCAATGCAAACAGAGAAACACACATATAGTTGTATACAAACATGTTAGGCTGAGAAAGCACAGAGTGTAAGTAATAAAAATGGAAACCACATATTTGTATATAAACCTAGCATAAAGAAAAAGGACGCACATGGAGCAGGGAAATAAAGAGCTGAAAGATTATGTGTGTGTGTCAGTGGGAATGAAAGGGGCAGAAAACAAAAGAGAAAATGGCTGTTTGAATAGGGAGACGGAGGGAACCGTCAAACACCACCGCGAACATTTCATTTCATTGCACACATCCTGGTAATGCAGTTTTCGGAGGAATAGCGTCAAACCAAGGAAGAGAGGGGGAGCTAAGGAGAAAGAGGGGAAAGGAAGCAACAAAGGAGCATTTGAGTCATCAAGGAAGGAGACACAGAGAAGTAGATGGAGAAGAAGTGGGAAACGAGGGAAGGTAAAGAATGAAACAAAAACAACAGATTCCTAATACAAGATAAGAGAAAGGAGATTTAAAGAAAATGACAGTGAGAGAGAGATTATCCTAATCAGAAACAACAGCTAAACAGAACCGAACCCTAACTGAAGAGGTGGCAGGTCTGAAAATAAGACCCAATCCCATTTCTTATTTTTACCCCTACCCCTCGTTTTCTAGTGCCCCTTTACCCCCCGACACAGAATTGCAATGGGTAACGGTAAAAATGGGACAACCATTCATTATACATCATCAGTATTGTCAACCCCGTCTAACTCCAAAGTCTTTGAAAACTGCCCCTTGGTCAGTGACTTCTGGTGTCAGACACAGACATAAAAAGCCATTCTTTGACGTTAGCAACAAGGAAACATGGCGGAACAACAACAAAAGCTAAGGCGGTAGAAGTCGGAGTAGGGTGGGTGGAGGGGTGGTGGATTGATCCAACAACTACGGACTTTCACCCAGGAGGCTGGTGTTCGCTTCCCGTAAGATTGTAAAGCCAAACCCTTTACTTTTTATGTATGTATTTTGACAACAGACAATGCATGTAACAGGCAGACGTTGACATGGCGTCCCAGAACGTCAACAACCAACACACCCAGGGAACCTGGACGTGGACCAAGCGTTGACTGTGAGAATGTGTTGGCATCGTCATCATCAGTGATGGTGTGTACGTAAGCAGACGCAGCTATGACAATAATGGTATCATCAATCAATATTGTGTCATTTATCTGATGGAGACAAAGCATGGACACTTGCAATGTACGTGCAACTTAAGATTCAAGCTACCAATCAATCAAACCAGTGGAGAAATTAAATGGAATTCTGCGTCATTATTAGCTACCACTGCTCTGTAGGCTACCGTTAGCAACTTGTGCTTCTACTCTGCAAGTCTGCACTGATTTTAGAGGAGCAGTAACAAGTCCAGGCGGCACGGTGGTGCTGGTTTGAACTCAGGGTGGGGGGTTCGAATCCTGGGGTGGGGCATCTCTTCTGTGCGGTTTTCTGGGGGTACTCCAGCTTCCTCCCACAGTCCAAACACATGCAGGTTAATTGGTGACTCTAAATTGTGAATGTGAGCGTGAATGGTTGTCTGTCTCTATGTGTCAGCCCTGTGATAGTCTGGTGACCTGTCCAGGGTGTACCCCGCCTCTCACCCGATGTTAGCTGGGATAGGCCCTCCAACAGCGTGTTGGCCAGAGAACAGGCTCTTGTAACTCATGCAGATTGCCACCTCAGAAATGTTGTCTGATGTCAAGTCATAGCTAGTTTAGATGCAAAATCTTGCACTAGGGCCCATCATAATAACTTCTATACGCCCCATGGTCCTGCTGATACAGGTGTCAAATCAGAAAATGTTCACGCTAGTCATGTTGGAGGCGATGATGGATAACATATTCTGTCGTTTAGTTTGGAGGGGTTCTTGGTGACAGGAAGGAAAGGGAAATGCATCATATGCATCTTAATCTTATCAGAAATATTTGGAGGCACATTTTTGTTATTTATATTATCATACTAACAATAAATCTGTCTTTAAATTTTTCCTAAATAAAGGTTTTGATTGAAGTATTTTACAGTCTATTTTGCATTCATTTTTGGTTACTGTGGAACAGATAATCCAAAGCAATAGAAATTGCTAAATTAAACTGGGAGAGAGGCAGAGAGGATCTTAGTCAACCCCTAAGCAAACATATTTTAGCTTTTCTTTGACAGGGAAAGTAACACTCGTGTTTTTAAGGAGGCCCCTCACAACATAAGAACCCCCTCCCTCAAACCTTTACTGTAGAGAGCAAACAAGTTTGTTTGGTGACTGGAGAGCCGTTCAGTTGTTGTTTTGGGGTCGTGCCCAGTGCTCACGGCGCACACCACTCTAATGCCACTCTCTGTGTGCACTGAGCTGCCATACAGGCCAAATCACCAGGGCACAAGTGTGTGTGTAAATGTATTTTGGCTGGTGGGGTTGTGTGTGTCTGAAACCTATTACACATCAGCATCAAGAGATCACAGCTGTTTTGCCTCCGAACTTTCTGACAGCGAAACCAGAGAGAACTATGCAGAAAGCCAGGAGAGGAGAAAAAAAAGAAAAAGCTGAGGGAGAAAGAACTCAGCTCTGAGGCCTAATTTCACCGACATTGTCCCTCACCTAATTGCAAAAATCCCTCCGTCTCTCCTTCCCTCCCTGTCGTGCGGCTCTGTGGCGCTCCGAGGTAAAAAAGAAGTTGGGTTCTAATTTCATTTCGGTTTGTCTTAGGACAACTCTTAGATGTTTAATTCTATCCCAATTTCATGTAATCAGGCAAAAGACTTCCCTAGAGGGAGGGCAATGCAGGCCAGGGCCAGGCGTGTGCTATTTGCAAATGTAATTGGTCCACCTTTATTCTGCACTCCCTGATGTTCAGGCTGTCTTTTCTCTTTTCTCTCATTTATCCTCCATTATCTTCCCATCCGTCTTTCTCTTTCCATCTTTTCCAGTAGCCCCACATTCTCCTTTTCTTCCCATCTCCTTCCTTTCCTCCTCCCCCGTCCCTCCCCTCCCCTCTAGGCGAAGCCAGCGTGGTTGTTATTGTGATTTCATATTTTCTTCTCATCTCTGCCTTTGCAGCCTCTGGACATTGACTACAAAATCCATTATCATTTGTATATTTTAATTATGCAAATGAGAATAGCTCAGCTGGCCTGTTGGAGGCTGCAGGGGAGAAAGCAGGAACTCCATGGCGGGTGATTACAATTCATCCGCTCGTCTCGCTTTAATTGTAACAAGCTAATTACCTTGTTTCCATTTAGTTTGAACAATGCCAAAAAGAAAAGGGAACAGTGATAGCTTTGGCTAAGTCACATGGCGGAGCTAGCTGACAGGCATGGAGAGGAGAGGGAGGGGTGGATGAGGGAGCAGAGAGAAATTAAGGAAGGAGAGATGACAGAAGGAAGGAGGAAAGATATCCGTAGTACTACTGAGACATTTAAAATTATGGAAAGTTATCACTACAAACATGCTAAACATTTCCATGAATGTGTGTTAGCATGTATTTAGTCGGTCAGTGCAGTGCATTGCTGGATAATGCTGCATTGCGTTGGAGTTAGGTTCAACGTTTTTTGCTGTTTTTATGGCCGTAGCCCTCTGCGTCACCTCCCCTACCGTGCCAACTCAGTGGTCCCATTGAAATGAATGAGGCAGCTGTGTTTTTTTACAGCGCTAATTCTGGTCTGAACACAGTCACCTTTAGCATGCATCAACTGTTATCTCGTAACAAGAATAATCGAAACGTGGCACTGCAAACAATGGGAACACATTTATTGAACTAGTGCCTTTATCTGGACATATAATTAGTTGTGTTCATGTAAACATGCTGGTGTTAATGATGTTTATGTCAATAGATTGACCTCTTGTCTAATGTCGGCGGAGCAGTGAATGCACACGACTGGACAACAGTTTTATCAAAGAGAGTTCAGCCACAGTGCTGAATTTGCAGTGATTGAATGCTTCTCTCTGTAAGGGCTTTGAGGCTGATACAACTATTTTTGCATAACCAAAGTAATTACTGCTCTTGAACCCTTTCTGATTACAGTCATAACCCTGGTCTTTTCGAAAAGAGAACTCATTGCAGTTTACTATTTAAAAGTCAGAACCATTCTAAGTGATGCTGAAGCAAATTTATAGCGGTACAAACGTGGTTGAATAGTCAGTTTTTTGTAATGTAGTTCGGTATGTGAGTGCAATTGTATCATCATCTATGTGAATTGTGTTTATGTGGTTGCTACTGTGTAGAAAAACGCACCAGTCACAAGATCCTGAACCCCTACAGTTGAGTCAGTCTTCGCATTATGTCCACTATTGCTTATATTTTGAAGACAAAGTGAAGAAAGACCCTCCTGCCTGCCTTCCTCCTTTATCACTTTGGCTGTGCAGTTCAGAGGATGATATGGGCACATGGCGTGCATTTGCAGGGAGACTGGCAGTGTCTAGAAATGCCTTTGCAACTGTCCTTGCCGACGTGTGTTAACTATCAGTCCACTTCCGTGTTTAGCACAGCTGGTTTTCACACCTGATGCAAAATGTAGGTCTGCACATGAACCGTACGTTAGACCACCTTTTCAAATGCATGGATTGACATACCATGCCCAGGTACAGTACACAGTGTTCAGACTAATCATATGGACTGGAATTTGTGGTCAGATATGGTCAGATCCGCACCTGCGTCCCTGATGTGAAAGCCTCCTTTATGTTACTGTTGTGTTTAATGGCACCCCAGTTACAAAATAACCAATGCTGTTGCAGAGGTATTGAGATCTTAAAATGGTTTGCATAGCTTAGCTGCCTCTGACCAAGAATTTTCTGACTCGACAAATAGTTGTCATTTAGGGCCATTAGTCGACTAGTCGCCCGCATGTTTACGATCTTAATTTAATTATTAAATGGTATATTTTGTGGAATAACCGCAGGAACCAGCCCTGGAAATTAGAGGCCGTACACATGCTGCGTCTTTAACCGCCTGGAGAATGCGAGGTCAGGCGCTGGTCACTACTCTTTTGCCTTTTTTGTGCTAGCTTTTAAGATCATGGTGGCAGGTAGCATCTGAGCGTGGACACTTCCTTTGTCTGTCCTTTCAAATTAAATTCCCACATGGTCCAGTCATATAGGTTTTGATATATTTTGACAAGGCGCAGCTTCATGTTTGTTTTTTCTGCTACCAATTAAATCTTGCTGACTAATGACCTTTTGGTCTACTAACGTTTAGTCGACTCTTAGGGGGCACAGATAGGATAATGAGGCTTTCGAGTTTTCAAATGATGTATAGCTAGTCAGCTGAGTAGAGCGTCAACTAGAGGCTGTCTCACATAGTGTAACAACAGCCCCTCACAACCAATACTTGGTTACCTTCTTTCCACTGTATAGGAAAAGGCAGTTTCTCTGTAGACACAAAGTAAAGTCCTACAGATTCTAGAAAGCAACTGAACTGATCACAGTGTGACAGAAGTGGAGGAAGAAGTTGACTGTTGTATTCCTTGAAAAACAAAAGTTGAGGAATAATGTAGAAAATAAAAACTTCCCCTCCAAAACTGAACAAAGGCTATAATCCTGGACTTATGTAGGCTTATAGTGTATAACAGGCTCATAGTCAGCTTGGATCCCTTTTACATGAGACCATGATGGTGTTTTTTTTGCCAGAGGTGTTCAGTCGCATATTCACTCTGTTCAGAGGTTTCTCACTGAAATGAGTCCAGGGCTTCTGGGGATCAAGACCAGGCCTCAGCTGAACAAGATCTCATTATCTCTCTCTCTCGCATAGACCCATGCACATACTGTACGTAGACACACACACACAGATATGTATTCACACATGCACACACCCTGTCATGCCACAATGAGCAGCATGTCACAAAGAGGGACCCTTTATGTATGTCACCGTGAACAAGTCACTCCTATGTGAAGTGTATTACAGATTTAAAGGAGATGATGTGTTTTGCTACGGGAGCTCAAAAGGCCAAACTTCTGCCTCTGTCTTATCCGTACCTTCACACACATACACACACATTCATTCACAAAAAGTGTACCGGTGCAAATGCACACTGATGTACTCATACCCTGAACACACACTTCCATCGACTAACAAAATACCAGCAATTAAAGCACACACAATTTCCACGCTCACCAATTTGACTCTGCGTATAGACAGCCATCTGCACACACACACACACACACACACACACACACTCAAATATTTACCTTCTCTCCCGTCTCCACCAGGCAGCATGGCATGCTCCTCTTGCCAACTCCCACCTTCTCCATGCCCACCTACTTTGCAGCGCCATCAGGGAGAGACTTGAAAGGTATTTGAAACTGTCTTCCTTAATCATTTCCCGGATCCCGTAGGACACGCTGCGTGACGTGACGGAGGAAGGACTGAGGGGGGGAGGGAGGGTGGTAAAGAGGAGAAGGAACGGGGGAGGGGGGGAAGAAAGCGATGTCACACATCAGTCATGTCTTCTCCAAGGGTTCAGGAGGAACGCCAGAAAGCGATGTCACACATCAGTCATGTCTTCTCCAAGGGTTCAGGAGGAACGCCCAGTGACACAGATGGAAGGAGTCAAAGTCTAGAAACCGAAGCATTCCTGAATTGTTTTGCAGGTTTTCTTGAAGGTTCTGGTAAAATAAGTTTTAAGTGTTGTTATGATGGAGTATGAGGAATTTGTTAAATTCACAAGACCAGAAAATACATACAGAAACATATTTTTGACTTCGGTTATAATCTTTGTGCAATGAGATAAAAACTGGGTCATGGGCATCTTTCTGCCGCCACCTCCATCCCCTCCCTACCCGTGACTTAACTAGTTGTATTTTATAATGACATTACATCCCATGGTGAGAGGCTGGATTTACTCGCTATGTTGCCTGACCATTAAAAGTTTAATAATCCATGCTTTTGCTTCTTATACCCCCTCATGCTTTATTCTTCTACAGACACATTTTAGCTAAACACTCAAATACACTCAAATTAAGTAAAGCTGGCCACATCCTGCGAGCCAATGATGATACACTAGTATTATTTAGGGTTGAGAATACCTTGGCCTGCGGTGTCTGAAGCACTTCTCTAAAGTACTCTGACGTTTTATTGTGGTGGAGTTTGTGTGTCCCAGCGACTATGGAAGCTGTGTTGTAAGGAGGAACAGGTCTTGTTATCAAGGCAAATGTGTCCCTGGCTAAGTGATACACCTTTATGGAGCAGGGACTTCAGAAAAGAGCAACCTCGTCCAATCTAGGATGTCTTGTGGGCTCACCGCATTTGGATATTTGGTGGAGTCTGGTACACTGCCAAATTGGCAGGGTCCATCGGAGTGCTGACCCCCTGCTTTTAAAATGTTTCTGGGCATGTGGAATGGCACCTCCATGGTGACATGTTGGAGCTAGTCAGATGGAGAGGTTATAGCTATGTATAGTTGAGCTCACCGTGATGCAGTACACTGCTTTTGGAACCAGTGTTCTGAGTTGGGACTGATTTGTCTATTTTAGAGTGTGCAGTGGGTTGGATTGAGAGCTGCAATGGAAATGAAAGACCAGTTTGTTGTGGGTGGGCGTTGGGACCCTTGTCACCAATTCTGATTATGATTACCAACGACAGAATCTGTAGTCCCATCTGGTGAGGGAGACTTATTGCCCCAAGTGACAGAGTTCAAGTATCTTGGGGTCTTGTTCATGAGTGAGGGTAAAATGGAGCTGAGATGGACAGGTAGTTTAGCGTGGCATCAGCAGTGATGTGCCTGTCCGCTGCAATGCTGAGCCAGAAGGCAAAGCCTCGATTTATCGGTCCATATATGTTCCAGCCCTCACATGTGGTCATGAGCTTTGAGTAGTGACCAAAAGAATGAGATCGCGGACACAGGTAGACAAATGAGGTTTCCTTCTTAGGGTGGCTGGGCTCAGCCTTAGAGACTTAGGAGGAATGGACTTTATTGGGATGGAATGGAATGGAGTGGAGTGGTATAGAATGGGATTCAATTGAATGGAATGGGATGTAATGGAGTAGAATGGAATTGAGTAGAGTGGAATTGAATTAATTGAGATAAAATAGAATAGAATGGAAGTTATTGGGATGTAATAGAATGGAATGAAGTGGAATGGAATTGAGTAGAGTGCAATTGAATTTATTGGGATGTAATTGATTGGAATAAAGGGGAATGGAATGGGATGGGATGGAATAGAGTGAAATGTCATTGAGCAGAGTGGAATTGAATTTATGGGGATTTAATCGAATGGAGTAGAGTGGAATGGAATGGGATGGAATAGAATGGAATGGAATTGAGTGGAATTGAGTAGAGTGGAGTGGAATGGAATTTATTGGGATGGAATGGAGTGGAGTGTAGTGGAGTGGAATGAAAAGAATCACATCTGAGCATTGTCTTGCAGATTTTACTGTTTGATGTAGTTTTATAGTGAAGACGCCCCAGTTGGCCTAAAATAACGAGCACATTGTTACATCAGAAGAATTTACTAAGTTTATGAAATATAATATTACACTTTAGTGGCCAAGAAATAAACGAAACATAAAACAGTGGTGCTACTGACTGCGTTCTCTGATTAAACTAGCATCTTGTAACTAGATTGATAATAAACTGAGATGAGATGCATCAAGAGCTTTGTAATCCAGCTCAGCTGGTGATTGCTTGATCAATTGATGCATTCAGTCGCATTGATTAATCAGAGCAACATGTCGCGAAATAGAAAACCTGAATTTTTACAAGTTGGAAAAATAGGAGACAAACCACCCAAGCAGTCAAAATCAGGTGATGATTTGTGGGAATAAAACTCACCTCTGCATTACAGGTTAATTACCAGGCCCAAGTTAGTTTAATAATCACCAGTTGGTGAGTATGTAGGGTTGAAGTTTAAAGTTCACATTAAACAGCTGCTTTTTATTATTAATGGCTCACTGTATTCACTAACCACTTCACTGGAGGAAACCCTGAGACCATAACCTCCACTGTGTACGAAGATGGTTGGACAGCTGAGGCTGAAGAGGATTTTAAATCAGTCAGCACTTCCAAGTTTGAGTCCTTGGTACTCCATTGGTACTCAATTGCTCCATTCAGTTTGAGAACAAACTTTAGTAAGAGGGTTGGATGTTGCATGAGACCAACAGGTGGATCAGTGTGGGTGTTTTGGACTTTCGTGGTGAAGATGGAGATAGATTTACCAGTTCTGACTTTGCTGGACTTTTTCAGGTCATTCCTTATTTTTGTCTCTCCAATGTCTTTCTGTGAACACTCTTTGTAGTGTCTCTGTCCGTGGTGCTGAAATACAAAAATCCACCAAAAACCACTGTTTTATGCAGAGTGAGTCTTTTTCTTAAAAAAAAAAAAAACCAACAAAATGATTTATTTTTTGTTAAGATTATCATTCTTGTAAATAATATAGTAAGTTAAACTAGAAAGGACAAGTAATTTGTTTGTTCTCGTCCAGTGTGTGGAAATCTGCCATTATAAGACTTTAGCACATGAGCTGCATATGTTCTTAATCCTAATCATCAAAAGCTATGTCACACAACAATAAGACCATAATGGAAACATCTGGGGCCAATAATTCCCATCACATTCTACTTACATTTGGAGAGTTAACTTACATTTCTAAGCCGTTGACACGCATATTAACATATACATTTGTGGATAGCGCGTGCTTATGAATAGAAATCTCAAGTTCTTGCTCTCCCAGTCATCCATACTTGCGTTACTTTCACATGGAGAATCAAATGACACAAACCAACATTGAACATAATTTATGTTGTTAATTAAACAGATTGGAATATGGCTTTCAATCAAAAGCAAAAACAAGATCTCAGAACCATGCACTGCCTTAGTTTATTTGCTTTCACCCTATTTCTAGCAGAAAACATTTATGAAATAATTCAACCAAGATTGTACGTGCAAAATAAGTTGTCCGCGATTACAAGAACAGAAAATCTCCTATACTGAGATTATTTACCTCTCAGAAGGTCAAGGAATAATGAACCTTAACCTTAACCCTTTCGGTGAAAATCCACTGCTGACCGAACCTCTGATCCTATTATAACTCTTGATTACGTGAATATGCAGATGTCACGCTATATGTTAAAGCTGCTGTAAATACCATAAAGTCTTAATGTACAGAGACAGACAGAGAGTGATTTTATATCTGCAGTAAATACGCAGTGAACGCAGTGTACCCACTACAGAGGCTAAGTGACTTGATGCCTATTTGACCTATATGAACGGTATTACTGTAAAACGCCATGTGTCTCCATTTATCTCTTCTCTCTTGTTGAAAACCTCCAACGTTAACATTTGTTTATGCATCATCAAATGAAGATGTGAATTACACAAGGTCTTTTAAGTGGTCAGCAGTTCAGGGCTCATGTAGCACACTTTTCTTAGTCACTAATAAGCTGTCTTTATGTTACTGTGAGGTTTAATAATGACAACATCCATATGTTTGTAGCCATATGTCATCCAACTGTATGTGTGTGTGTGTGTGTGTTTGCTTGTCTGTGTGAGTGTGTGTCCTCAGCTGCCCCTTTAACACAACCCCTAAACAAAGCTAGGTGACTCCTATATGTTGGTGTACCTTTGGCTAACATTAGCTTTTTCGTCAGTGTCTGATGCCACAAGTCCCTGGCCAAGCGTGGGATGTAAATAACTTCAGCGTGAGACCAGGTTGCAAAAGCACGTGGCAACCAATGCTGGGGTGTCAACAAAAGCACTTGGTTAGGTTTAGGAGAAAACATCATGGTTTTGCCCAGCATTCATACAGGAAGTAGTCTCGCCACCACACAATCAGAGATCTCCGCCTTCTGATAGTCTGGGGACACTCCTTTCTAAAGTGTGTTTAACACACCGGAGAAAACGGCCGGCAACAAAGCAACGCCTCTTGCATTTTTTTAAAGGACACGCCCTCCTGGAAATGTGCGCTCCCCCTTTTATCGTCCGCAAGGAAACAAACACACAGAGAGCTTGAAAATGGATGCCGAGATATTTAACTCCGTTTTATCAAACGTGTGCTCAGTCCACAAGATTGTGGAAATGAAGGACTTACAGCGACTTTGTTTAAAACTTTTAACGCAGTCGGACTATGTTTATGAGCACAAGAGTTCAGCGAGCCACCGAAGGACCGCCCTGCAGATTTACTATTGGTTCTGCAACGTAGGGAGTTAAACTCTGAAATTGTATCCGCCCATCTAAACACAAAATCAGGGAGAAAGTCATCAGTCTTTAGTTAAGCAAAGCGTCTAAAGACTGACTTGTGAGTCTATACAGGAAGTGAACACTGGGCTCCTCCTATGCTGTCTGGCTACATATCGTATGGTGCCGTTCGGTTGCATATCCCACTGCTTTGACAGGTGATGTCCAGCCAACCAGCAGTGTATCATAACACCACGAAAGGTTCCATCCAGCCATGTTACAAACTGACGCCACTCGGAGGCATCTCATACCACTGTGAAAGTTGGCTTTTAGTATCAGTGTCTGATGCCAAAATCACTCACCAAGCAGCAGAATTTGACAACTTCAGAATGATAACAGGCTGTTATAACCCTGTATGATGGCATAGCTATTTTCTTTGCTAATAGATTTATATTAGGTCGTGTGTGTATTTGTGGACCCCGCAATTGGGCGAAAAACATGTGGTCCCCTCAAGGGAGGACAGTGAGTATGTGTGTGTACATGTGTACACCTGTGTGTTTATCAATCAAGATTTGTAATTGGGGGCAAAGCATTGAGAGAAACACACATACTTATTAATGAGGCAATATTTCACTCTCAGATATATTAATCAACTACGAAATAATCAGGAATGAAATCTTTGTCATTTAATTAATACGGTTTTGATTAATACAACACATTAACGAGATTCAAGGTTTCAGAGGATGTGTGATCATTTTAAATGTGTCAATCTACATTTCCACACCACACATACAGTACAGTATACTGTGCATGATGTACAGTGTGTACACACATATGTGAACTAAAGCTCAGCCATTTCTGGAATATGTTTGGCCTTTGGCTGAGGATGAACTTTGTGTTTCAAATACATCTCAGAGGCTTATAAAACCGCAATCTGCATCAGCTGGAGAGACGGCAGCCATATGTAACTAATCCCACATCTCTGGAATGCAGGATTGACAGCCTGGCAGTCTGACAGCACACCTAAACGTTTGTGTTCACTGTGTATTTGGTGACAGGATGACTTTCTTTCCTTACTTTTATTTGCAGTGTACACAGTGGAATCTCCATTTGCTCAGAGCTCAAGTGTGCTGTGCTGTAAATGGGCTTCACAGCCATGACCAGCAAACTTTATTGCTGTTGAAGTCTGAAAGTGGTTTAGAACAGACAGGTGCCAATAGACAGATTCATCTTTAAATCGCAATGTTAAAAACTGTGTATGTATATATATTTGTTTCTGTAGACTGTTAATTGATCGCTTGTACCTGCGTCTGCTTAACCAGACCACATCTTTTTCTGCACAACTCAGAACAACACGACAATGAAAGACTCATCAGCATCCTTTTAAAGGCTCTTAAACTGAGTGTATGCCCTTTGTGTTTCAAATACAACTCAGAGGTTTATTATGCTTCCACTGTGGCTCAAATGCAAGGACGAGACTAAGCATAATCTCTGCGCTTTATATTTTATGTTTAAAACTGCAGGGTTATAGCTTTCTTGGTCCCAGTAGGAATCAGAGAAAAATAACCACATAAACATTTAAGAAAAAGAAGATGATGGGTATTAAAGCTCTGTTTGATTGTCTGCTGCGTCCCATTGCAGCTTCAAATCTGTTAGCATACGTCCACCAAATGGCTAAGAAGGCTAGCAGACAGCACATTTAAAGATCTACTGTAGCTTAAATATCTTCTCTGTGGCCTCTGGGATTCAAACACAACTCAGAGGTTTACCAGGAGGTTGGGATCAGAGGCGAAAGAGGAGAGAGCAAGGGGGGGGATTTAAATGTTAGTGTTCATTTAGAGATCAGACACTCAGAGGATCATCTTAAAACTGTGTCTGAAAAATGACCATTTTAAATCGCCTTAAGAGTTTTTGCACCGCATGACCTTGCATTTCTCTGCTGTCCTCGCGTTTGAGTGTATGGTATGTTCATGTACACACAGTATGTGCAAACAAGCATCTACAGGGTATACACAAACATATTCTACATGGCCAAAAGTATCTAGTATATAGTATTGTTGAACATCTCATTCCCAACCTGTGGGTGCTATAACAGCTCACATTCAGCCTCAATAGCATTAGTAAGGTCAGGCACTGATGTTGGAGATGTTTAAGAGGACGCGATCAAAAGTAGTTTTGGCCCAACTTGTAAGCAGGTGACCCTTTGTGAAGTCCCGCCCCCAGACGCAGACTTGTCAATCATAACGTAGCATCAGGCCAGGGTCCGACAACAACACAGCTGTGCTCCATTGACTCTAAAGCAATCGTTTCAGATTTCCTTCATTTTCAGGCTGGTGTTGTGGATGTGGAGCTAAATGTTGTGCCTGGGGCACGTCGTGTATTAATGATACTCGTTACCTGGAGAGGTTGGAAAAAGATATACGTTTCTTCCCTGTTCCAAAACCAAAACCAAACCCTGAAAAGTGTAGGGTTAGCTAGCTAGCTACTGAAGATATAGCCTACTGAATGTATACACATGCTGCTTTTGCTTTTTAATGATTATAACAGTGAAACAAAGACTGACCCTGCTGTACAGGAACCAGTGAAAGGAAGCAGGGAATCTTTGCTGATATTCAACCAGCTGTGTGTCATTGCAGTGTGTGCAGATGAATGTTGTTTGACTTCCCACAGAGATCCCTGCCCGGAGGTCTGGATGCTGGCAGCGCCAAGGGGGAAGCCAAACACTGCTCATCTGCACACACTGCGTTCTTAAAACAGTAATATTTCACATGTATTCGAGGTTCCTAAAATTTTCTTTCGAAAAGAACATTTTATCTTAAAAATGCCAAATTTAGTCAAATTTTTAACAACATTCTGACAAATTCAAACCTGCAGCTTTACTCAAACTTACATTAAGAGTATGGCTGCTATATCCCCTGCATCTTCATTTTCTCATTCTGAATACATAAAAAAAATCTCAGTTCAACATTTAATTAAAAATCTGTGACACTGTTTCATCAAAAACTTTGCTTTTTTGCAATTTTGTTTTGCAGTTTCTTACATAATATGTTCTATTTGCCATCAATGGTGCCGTAGGGGCCACAACACAACCTTGTGCCTAAATGCATCTTATAGATGACACTGGAACAACAATGGCTACAGTTTCTTCCCTGGTTCTTGAAAACTGAACCTTGGCCTTGGTGTAGGCACAGCGACCTGTGATTCTTTTAAGCGGGAGGTGCGTTGCATACGAAAAAGTCTCAAAGTTCTTGAATTTGACTCTGGAAAAGGTGCAGGAACCCTGTTTTTATATGGAAGCCTTAATATGTGGTTATTGAAAAATTATTAGGAAGGTATGTATTGTGAGCAGGACAGTTTACCGTTGAAAAATGAACTTGCAGTGTCCTTAGCGGACAAACTATTCGTAGCCCATTAGCTAGTGTTATACTGTTGAAATGTAAGGAAACCAAAATGTTAAGATGAAGATTGCACCACTATGGTATGTTTTAGAAAAAAATATTTGAAAATCCGAAAGGGATCTTCCTCAACCTATTGACGAGGTAAGAGATACATAGAGAACGGAAATTCAGGATACTCTTTACAGATACTGTAAAATAAGCAACATGGTGATAGCCTAAACATGAATGTTACATTTTTAATGGATTGTTTTCAGAATATCAAGGATTCAATAAATATTCGATATAGTTTTGATCCATTCATAGTCAATATGTCAAAACAGGATACAGCAAAGATACAGTTAATATGTTAAAAGGATCTGTAGGGGATACAATTTTATGACATTTATATGTCTATTTCACGGATGGATATCCAGATTCGGGACATTCCCAGGTCCTATCTTGTTCGGATCCATAAAAGATCCGCAAAGGATCTTTAGGGGATACAATTTTAGGATATGATATGGATGGGTATCCGGAATTGGGATATTCCCAGGTCAAGTCTTGGATACGGAGATATCTTACAATATGATCTGCCAAAGATCCAGTCTGCAATCATCAGGAAATTGTCGATATCTTTGGCGAACTCAAACATATCACCACCTTGGAGCATTTATTCCAGTGCAATAAAAGCCAGACTGAAACGTGCCAGGAATATTGCCCTCTCTCCACATACTTTTGGCCCTATAGTGTATACTGTGTCCTTTGTCCTTTATGTTATTCTGTTTTTTTAAAATGTTTGTATTTGCGTGTGTCACTTCCTGTTCGCAGCACACAGAGTACTCTCATTGTTTCTAATGCTCTGCATTAATGTTCTCATGATTAAACTTCTGGGCCAATCAGAACGGCAGAAGGCCTGGGATTACCGCCGCAACATCTGGGGACTATGCTAATGGACCGCATATGTTTTTAATGTTTAGATTTGGAAGTCAACATGTTGCTCTTAATTTCATCTTGTAGAGGGTACTTGAGGATAGCGGGGGGGTGATAACGCTCTCTTTTAAAAACAAGTAAATCACAACTGATGACAAGAGACCCACCCAAAGTGTTGAGTGTCCCTGAGCACTTAAGGAAACCCAAATAGCCCCATCTGTCAATTTTACACTCTGTGATTCTTACTTAGCGCTCAGAGCCCCTGTAAGTGTAATGTGCTGTGGGGATTTGATAAAAACCAAATACACACTCCAGATACACAAACATATTTATGCTCTCAGCTATGATTTTTAATCCATGTTTTAGAGTGAAATGCAGGGCGGCAGGGCCAGCTCAGGACAACTGGAACTAAAATTAACATGGTACAGTTTTTTCTCTCTGTTGTGTGTTGGACAGAAATATATCTAGTTCTTCCTAACAATCCACTCAGGTGTGATTTTAAGGAAATTATGCTGTACTGTAAATGGTTTGAAGTCCTACTTTAGAAGTGTGGGCTGTCGTTTCTCAAAATCAGAGTCTGAGGATTCTTCATTTTAAAAGAGAAGGATAAGATGCATTTAATTTTTAGTTGCATAAAGATCCCTCCTCATTCACCATAAAGTTCAATCTGACTTCAACCTTCAAGACGTTGGGACTTACCTATGTTTCAGGAAGTGCAGTTTACAGCTGATATGACTTTGACCAACTTTGGGTAGGTGAGGGTTCTAGAACTGGTTATCTGACTAACAGGAAACAGCAGCTTAAGTGACAGGAAACACCTTTTAATGTGTGTATTGGAGCTTGTAGGGGTGTCAACAGATATTGTTTGTCACACTATAATTTGTTGTGATGTACTAATTCTTTGGCTTTAATGCCCAGTCCTGTGTTTTGAGTTCCTTTATTCCACGACACCTGTCAACACTTTTAGAGACGTCTCTTTTATATTGGTGGCCTTTGGGGAAAATGCTTTTTGGACCTCAGGGGATTTTTTTCACTGCAATACCAGGAGTGGCCACTGGGAAGACTAGAAGCGCTGCTAAGTGGTTTTCCTGGGGGCCTGGTTCATCATTTTAGTTTAGCCCATTAGCTACACAAAGTACACTTGAAGCTGATGGGAATGTTACTAGTTTAGCAGGTATTCTCATAACCAAAATATTGGACAAATTAAAAATTTCATTAGATTAGAGTGCTAAATCAGAATCTAGGAGATCACATTGGAATCTAGCCTCTATAGGTACCGTCATTATCTGTACCAAATTTCATGGCATTCCCGTCCAGTAGCTGCTAAACATTTCACTCTGAACCAGAAGTGCTTAGCTGCTGGTTGTGCTTGACGAAAAGCCAAGGGATTACCAACGTCATAAGGATATGCTGGCAGGGAAACATGAGTGTCTGTTCCCAATTTTGTGCCAATCCATTGAGGTCATTAAACAAGGAAAATTTTTAACCAGCTGTTGGGGCCAGAGGAAAAGTCATAGGATCACCAAAGTCTTTAGGGTTTACCATTTCCATCAGTTTTCACTCTGAAGTCTGGCGCGTGGGCCGTGACTTGCGGGGTCAGACAGCGACAAAAAAAAAAAAAAAAGCCATCCTTAAACGTCTGCATGGTCCATGGCTGGTCGCCAATGGAGTCTAACGGCAACTAGCGGCGTCAGGGGGAAATGTGGCGGGACAAGAATGAAGATAAGGAGGTGAAAGTCCGAGTCAGACTAGCGCAAGGGGTGGTGGATGAGTCCAACAACCACCAACCTCCACCTGGGAGAGCGGTGTTCGCATGCCATGAGATTATAAAGCCAAACTCTGTTTTTGTTGCCAAAACCCAACCACGTGCGTTAGTTGTTGAATGAAAAAAACATCAATTTGTGGTGTTGTACTGACGTAGTGCGTTTATTTTGAAAGAGACTGTATGAAAATAGTAAACTTCCTGTGAAAACGGAAGTGTATTTTGAAAGAAGATACATGTAACAAGCAAAACTTGACATGGTGTCCCCGAACATCAACAACCAATGCACCCAGGGTACCTTGCATGTCGTATGTGGACGTGGAAAGTCCATGATCAAATGTCGATATGCGACGGGGTCAGAGTGGGAATGTGTTTAACCATTTAGGGACCATGAATGCTCGTACAAAATTTCATAACTATCCATGCAATAGTTGATGGGATATTTCAGTCGCTGCCAAAATGGTGGACAAGACCGATATTGCCGTCGCCAGGTCCACGAAGCCAGATGTTGTACAGATTGTAGTGATTTATGATTTTAGACTAAATAGATTACATTGACTTGACATTAGGTCAAAGACCGTCAGTACATTATGATTGTATTTGTCACCTTGTAGACATTTTTAGAATGGCAACCATGTAGAAACCAGTTGGCAAGACATTTGTGTTATATCACTGATGCAGTGACGACTCAAGCTCAAATTTTAAATGCAACACAATTGAGCAACAACAGGTTTACAACAAATCCACTCTGATTAGATATGTGACCCTGATTATCACTCAGAAATGTATTTACACTTAAAAATCTGTCATGTAAGTAAGTGCGAATAATGTTCTATATATGACTAAAATCTCAGTCGGTGTCCAGTGTGGTTGGTATTACTGTTCTTTTCTTGCCTTTATTCATAACATCTGTCATTAGGGTGTCAAAAATAGATTATTAATGTTGAGGGAAATGTTAATCCACCAAAAACAGACCTGAAAAACATTTGGTAGTGTCTGTTATTTGTGTATGTACTAAAACGGCACAGTGTGTTTGTGTATGTGCTTATGTCAGTGAGCATGCGCTGTATGTGTGCTTATGAATTTTCACGTGACTCAAGTTGTTTGGATATCCCCATCAAAAACAATAAAGACTCACATTTCTGTCATCATTAGCGCCGTCAGATCAGTGTCACATATCCTGCATGTCTTTATCAGCCCTGTTGTTAATCCTTCGGTTCACACAGTGTTGTAGAGGGGTATTTACGCACCAGTGGATCAGCTGTAATTCAGCGAGAGATCAGGCAGAATAATAATAATAATAACAATAATAATGATGAAAGCTGTTTTGACGCTGAGTTTTAATGTGAGGGATTAGCACATCACAAACAATACAGATGTAAAATCCACACATATGTGCTGCGTATTATCCTGTTTGGGAGAGCAAAAAAAACAAGGTACTTTTTGTTTGTAAAAGGTCGTACAGATACATTTGAAGGGTTATTTCAGTGGGAAAAAAAATCCCAAAAGCAAATGTACAAGTGATTTTATGCAATAAAAATATAGTAAACTAGTTAGAAAGTAACTAAAAGTAATCAAAATACTTTATTACTGAGTTTAAATATTCATTTGTTCCTAAAAAATATCACATTTGAGAAAAAAATGTTCTGTATGTGTTATTTGTTATCTGCAAAACCTGCTGTGTGCGTTTTAATCTCCAGCTGCATGTGTCATTGTGTTTGCCTCTTGTGTGCGCCTGTCTGCGTCCTGCATATGTGATGATTCAACTTAAGCCACCTCATCGTCACACATACACACACACACACACACACACGCTGTTGTCTCACAGAAGAGGAAAAAACCCCCAGCTAATATGTGTTGTTATTTAAACACCAGAGCAGATAGGCAGCTGAACAATAATTATTTTCTGGAACAATAATTATTACCATTTAATTCTGTTGTTTACCATTTTGCCTGGTGGCCCCTCTTTAAAAGCCAGCCTCTATCTATAATGGCAAGCCCTTGAGCAGAACCGCATTTAACACAAATATCAAATAATTAAAAATCAAATAATTGAAAAATAAAAGTGCGGCTTTTATTGTGTTTGAACATTAATTGCCAGAGAAACGTGTGAGCTGGCTCTTCCCAGAAGACTGCTCCTCTTGGATGGGTAAAGCAACGGATTTCATATTTTTCTATATTTTGTTTTAAAATTCATGTTTTACAATAACACAGGGGGAGCATGGAGTGATTATTTGGACTTATTTAATCCAAACAGAAGCATATTTCTCTGTCCTATATATTAATTTTGATGTGTTTTTTTTTTAAACATCAAACTTTCAAAATCCTAACACATAAAAATACATTGCATGACATCCTACTCATAGATGTTGTGTCCATGAACTGTTGTTGACCACTGACTCTGATGTTTCTGTCTTTCTTCAAACAACATATAAACAATAACTAGAGATCAACCCCATAATCTGGCAGAGATCACTGATATTGTACTGTATGTTTGAAGGGATTACAAGCCGGATCACAGGATTACACAATTAAAGCTTGTCTGTGGTGCAGGGAGCCACGCTGATGTGACGACACAAACACCAGGTACACACTCACAAACACATGCTGGGACACAGGCATGTATGCAACATAAGGCCTTCTCAGACTCACTGAGAGGAACTAAACTATGTAACTTTAAGGGCTTTTTTTCTGTTTGCATTCATACTACCAACAGGATTTTTGAAGTCATAGGTGGAGATTTTGCAGGGTGATGCAGGGAACATTCCCCCTCAATATTTAGAACTTTTGTCCCAGCCAATAAAAACATGAAAGCAGCAGAGGATGTTCATTTTGACAGAAATAAATAGATTTCCACTTTAAATTGATGCCGAAAAATTCACTACAAAGCGGGAAATTAAGTGTCTAGGACTGGTTGCAAAAAAAAGTTTTCTACATAAGTATCACACTTAAGGCTTAAGATGATCCTAAGATGAGGGATTTACACAGTTGCACAGAACCCCTTAAAAGTTTTCCTTTGTTAAGGCAAAACATGAACTAATTTACTGCGTTGAAAGAGATTTTACAGCGGTAAAGGTTTCCATGGAGATTGTTTGTTTGCTCGGACTCATGCGTGTGACGCCTGTAAGTTGGCTTATGGTTAGATAGTGAAAAAATGGCGGAAGAAGAGAAGACAAGAAAACCATGTTGGAGCAATACAATCATAGAAAGCACACCCTACAAAGTAAATCTGATCCCCAAAAACCAGAAAACGAAAATTAATTCGGTAAAACCTATAGAGTACAATCNCTGTTGTTGACCACTGACTCTGATGTTTCTGTCTTTCTTCAAACAACATATAAACAATAACTAGAGATCAACCCCATAATCTGGCAGAGATCACTGATATTGTACTGTATGTTTGAAGGGATTACAAGCCGGATCACAGGATTACACAATTAAAGCTTGTCTGTGGTGCAGGGAGCCACGCTGATGTGACGACACAAACACCAGGTACACACTCACAAACACATGCTGGGACTTAAGCATGTATGTAACATAAGGCCTTTTCAGACCAACAGTTCTGGGACTCACTGAGAGCAACTTAACTATGTACCTTCAAGGGCTTTTTTCTGTTTGCATTCATACTGCCAATGGGAATGGGACACGTCCTCCTCAATATGTAGAACATGCTTTTGTGCCACCCAATAAAAACATGAAAGACACAAAATAAATAGATTTCCACTCTAAATCGATGCACAAAAATTCACCAGAATGCAGGAAATTAAGTTGCACAAAACACCTTAAATTTTCTCCTTAAGTATGACACTTGAGGCTTAATTTCTGCTTAGCTGAGGGACTTGCACAGTTGCAGAGAATCCCTTAGAAGGTTTTTCTTAGTTAAGGAAAAATATGAAGTCATTTATTGTGTTGAAAGAGATTTTACAGCAGTAAAAGTTTACATGGAGATTGTCTGTTTGCTTGGACTCACACTCGTGATGCCTGTTATCGTCTCACAAAGTTGGCTTAGATAGTGAAAAAATGGCAGAAGCAAAGACGACAAGAAAACCATCTTGGTCAGATAAGGAAAAGATTAAGCTTCTTGAGGAATACAATCATAGAAAGCACAAACTACAAAGTAAATTTGATCCCTGAATACCAGAAAACAATTGTAGGAAGAAATTAAATGAAAATGAATTCAGTCAAACTTCTAGAGTAAAATCAAAACACTATCCATCTGGTTCTCCTGGTCGTAGGACACACTTTTCGGGGTGTGTATCGCCATAAACTTGATCATGTTGCAGTTAAGGTAGAGTCAGAGGTACCTTAAGTTGTTTTTTTTTTTTTTTTTTTTTTTTTTTTTTTTTACCTTGCTTTGGCTGTTGAGGTCTTTTGTGCAACGGTCTAAGGATTCCTTAAGTATAAGACCAAGACAAGGAGAGAACCATAAATACTTAAGTGAACATTTTAAGGACAGTTTAAGAATTTATTTTGAGGAAACCTTAACTAGGACTTTAAGGAACATCTTTACTTAAGGTGTTTTGTGCAACCGGCCCCTAATGCTCAAAGTTTCCAAAGTTTGACATGTGTCCCCCAACTTTTGAAGTTGAATGGCTGACTTGATGTAAGACGGCCTGCAGGTGGTTTAGCTACGTTGCTTTTACTTTGACAAAATCCTGTTGTGTTTTCTCCATTGAATATATGCTCACTAAAGCCTAGACTTCATTGTCTGTCCATCTGTCCATGTTTATTTCCCTTTAAAAAAAATAATTGGTATGCACTGTTGTTTGGGTTTTGTGTTGTCTGTTGTTCAAACGGTGAACAGGGTTTTTAAAAACGGTGGTTGTCGGTGTTGCATTGGCTCATGTGTTTGACCAATCAATGTACACTCATGTCTGGACTTATCACAGGACACTTATGTCACTCCAGGTTCCTCTTGTGCCGGGACAACCTGGTCTCACTCTCAACTCATCAAATATCAACACTTGGTCAGTGGCTCTCGGCATCAGACGCCAATACACTGAGGCACCCTTTAGCAACGGTATGAGACGCACTGGGCTGCTGCTTTTTTTGACACTCCGGGCAGTTGCTGTAACATAATTGGAACATTCGTGGTGCTCTACCCAAAGCTGTTTTGAACATGTGTAGAGTTCTTGCATGGTGACATAGTTTTCCTCTGAGCAGGACAGCCACAAAAAGACACTCAGATATGACATAATATAATAAATATTTTCATGAAAGAGCTTCCAGATTTAATATGCTAACATGAGTGTTACTGTATGAACCCTGGGGGGTGTTTTCCAAAGGACAGGACAGCAACAGCGCGCTAATGGGATGATCTCATGTTTTAACTAATCATCACAGGGACAATTACAGAGGTTTTTACACGTCCGCATTTGCAGACAAACGCGTGCTAATTGAAATCATAGCTGACGAGGACGAGGTCGATGCCTCTCCTCCTCTCTCTTTCACTTCCTGTTTGTTTTCTGTGGAAAATCACCTCTTATTTTTATTCACCCCCTCCATCCTTGTGTCTCTGCATCACTCCCTATGCTGCCTGGTGATTAAGCGGTAGATTAACCTCCAGTCCTCATTAATAATAGACGAATAGAAAAAGCCCTGGTTGTTCCGCTTCCTGTCTGCATCACTAATAGAGCCCTTAACGTTTGCATTAACGTAGCTCTTGTTTACTTGGGGGCAGATGGACGGACAAGTCGGGAACATGGAGAAGACGAGACACATAAATGCATCATGTGTGTAGTGCAATGCATAGAAACTAAGGGTGCTTTCAGAGTTGTCTTGCTTTGGTGCGAATCAGGGACTTGTTTTGTCACAAAGTTGCATAATTGCCTAGAGTTGGTTTTTGTTCAGACCAGATCAAATGCCTTGTGTGAGAAAGCTGCTCTTGATTGGTCAGAATTTCCATGCGAGACAAATCCAGGAAGTAAAGCAAACGTTGAAGAAGAGTACACTTGCAAGATAAATGTGACACTTTCTAATGTCACAATGGAGGGACAACTACGCAGGTTGATTTTAGCGCTGCTCATCGTGGACTATATTGCTGTCATTGTTCATTTTAGTCAAACCATACAGTTTGAAAACGAGGCGCGGCTCCAACTAGAAAACAATGTTTTGATGCATTGGATGTGCTGAATGTGCATATTAAGGCAGTACAGGAGGAGGTGCACATTAATAATCCTCCAGGACTGTAACATGCTCATGTTTAACCCAAACAATGTGTCATGTGACTGCAGTTGCTTCACATCCAGGTTGGAACACCTTCTCACCACAAACCAACCGCACCAGAGTTCATTTGTAACCAGACTGAGACCACCTCTTCAAGAAGGTCTCAGTCCGGTTGTTTTGGTGCACACCTGAGTGTGACTGCTGTGTTCACACCTGCCCAAACGAACTGCACTTAAGGGGCAAACGAACTTGAGTTTGATTGAACAGAACCAAACAGGGCAGGTGTGAAAGCACCCTAACTTGCATAGAAACTTCATGGCCAGACTTATGTAGATACATACTTTTACTGAGGCCATCCTGTAACCAAGAGGTTAAGTTCAACTCCAGCAATAGCCTGAAGAATGTGTCCTGCTCGTGTGCCCTTGAGTAACACAGTCAAACCTTACCTTTGTTTTGCTGCACTGGAGCTCCAGTAAAATGTAAATGTACAAACACAAAGAAAAAGACGATTCCTTTCATGCCATTAATCATGCCTTTTCTTTTCAAACGTGCTCATTTAGGAATTAAACTCTTCACATATGAGTACGAGGTTAATAACAGTGAGAAACTGAAGTTTTTGTTGAAAAACAAGCGTTCACACATGCTTACACACACACACACACACACACACACACACAAAGCGAGAAAAAACTGAGCACAGGCCTTATGGGACGACATTTGTGGTAATTCATTCAGAATCCATTTTAACGCATTGTGCAGGCCTAAGTGCCAATCTTCCTTTTTGGTGAGTTTCCATGATTTTATGTCCCATATAAAACGACGCAGTTTGCTCCACAATGGCCTATTTAAGTTACATTACCGCCGAATATTCCCCAGTAAAGAAAATTAAGCCGTGATACTGTGAGATCATCTCGGTTAGTCTTCTCCCCGCCGAGATGTGTCGCTTTGACACCCCGCGGAGAACTGAATGATTCTCTTGGACGAGAGATAATAGTCTTATACAGTGTGTCGCTTGCCTATGATCTCTCCCTGTGTCTCTTTTTTTTCCCTTTACCAAACCTGATCCAGAAAAATAAGTTGTATGTTTAGTGTTGTATAATGCTGTAAAGCATAATTAGGCGTACAGGGCTTGACACAGGAAGCACTTTTGTATGTGTGAGTGTTGCAGGAACTTTTTTCAAGTTTGTGTCACAAACACGCTTGTAAAGCAGTCGATCTGCTGTGAAGGTTTTTAATAGATTTCCCGGCACATACTGAAATCAGATTTCCCACAAGCACTTGAACATATTAACAAGACAGTGTTGTCAAAACACTCTCAAATCCATTATAACAAGATAATAATGAAACTTGGACCACAAAATAAACCAGCTAATTACTCAGTGGAATGAGTTTGCCATGTCAATCTGCTATTTGTAAGGCTTTTGTAGTTGAGTTGTTCATCTCCGTGATGGAAAATATGAAACTCATACATTCACTCATTTACCAATCTGCTACTGATAAATGTGGACCAGCTTGTCCGCACCACTATGACAGATCTGTTCAACATATTCAGGGTTCGACAGCAACCATGGCCCGATGGCCCATGGCCACAAATACTGCCCATGGGTGGTCCGCTATGGCCACTACATATCATCGGGTGTCTCCTGAGAGTGAGCCTGCGTGTATCAGTAAGATTACCTGTCTCAATAAAGGTTAAATAAATGTTAAAAAATCATTGTAGCATAAGCGTGACAAAATAAAATATCATTGCACCTTTTCATTCAACATTCTGTACAAACGGCGAATGGTACTCTTCACCAGCTAGCTAAGGCTCAAGAGTGATGGTGTCCTGTTGTCCTGGTGTCGATAGAAAATGTGTTTGGGAAGAGTTTAGATCTTCCCTGGGACGCCTCTGAGATGAAAAGGATTCTTGTATGTGTTCATAACTATTGCTTAGTAAACGATGAACTGAATCGAGCAACTATAACGGAGCACATCGTCATGCTGTAAACAATAGGAGGAGAGCTAGTTAGCTGTTAACAGTCGGTAGACAGCAGAGTTCTGTGGTGTGTTGGAGCTAACAACTAATGTTGCGTTCAGGCACACAGGGATGCAGTGGGGTGGAGAAATGTAACATTAAAGTGTGACACAGACATTGACAAAGCACTGATATTTTTGTAGCCAAATACAAACTTTAGATGGCGTTCAGTCGAGGTGTTCTGTGGCCAGTAGCAGACACACAAGCCTCTGATGATGTAGCTATGGTAACAAGCGTTTGAGCAACACTTCTATGGCAAATCGGCAATGATGTAGCTGGTAACGCTCTTGCTGTGACACGTAATGTGAACGCAGCATAACTAAGCTTAAAGAGCTAATAGTTAACCAGGCTACGGGTGCTAACAGCTAACCAAGTTTATAGAGCCAGCAGCTAACAGAGCTTAGAGAGCTAACAACTAACTGAGCTAATAGAGCTAACAACTAACTGAGCTAATAGAGCTAACAATTAACTGAGCTTAAAGAGCTAATAACCAACCAAGCTCATAGAGTTAACACCTAACCAAGCTATTAGCGCTAACAGCTAACTGAGCTCATAGAGCTAACAACTAACCAAGCTTTAAGAGCTAACAGCTAACCAAGCTTATAGAGCTGACAACTAACTGAGCTTAAAGCGCTAATACCTAACCAAGCTAACAGAGCTAACCAAGCTTATAAAGGCAACAGCTCTTTGAACTGATAGAGCTAACAAGCTAATCGAGCTACCAACTAACCTACCTTATGGAGCTAACGACTAATTGAGCTTATGGAGCTAACAGCTAACCAAGCTCATAGAGCTTACAGCTAACTGGGCTAATAGCGCTGACAGTTAACCAAGCTTATAGAGCTAACAGCTAACCAAGCTAATAGAGTAAACAACTAACCAAGCTTATAGAGCTAACAGCTAACCAAGCTAACAGAGTAAACAACTAACCAAACTGATAGAGCTCACAGCTAACTGTGCAAATGGAGCTAACAGCTAGCTGGGCTTATAGAGCTAACAGCTAACAAAGCTAATAAAGCTAACAGCTAACCGAGGTAAATACAGGATTGAGAGTTTTTGATCAGAGGAACATGAAACATGTGACAACACAAAGTTGACAGTGACGTGAAATAAACATAACATTATTAAAGTACTTTAGCTGAGTACAGTTTGGCGGTAACGTTAAAAGTATTTACAGACACTTAACTGTTTACATTTTACCCATTTTTATAAGAAACAGTAAAAATAAAAAATGAAAACAAATAAAACACCCCAGGAATTAGCACTTAATGCCAAAGATTGATGCAGAGTTTTATTAAATAGGCTACTTCATCACGTTTGCATTACTGTCTTATGTTATAACAAATCTGCAACTGTCTTTATTATGTTGAATGTTTGCATGATCCCAACAACTTCAGACATGTTGTTTACTCTCCTTACCCACAGACACACACACACACACACAAACACGCACTGTCCCCAGCCCCCTCTGACCTTGCAGGCACTCTGCTGGCCTTTAAAGCGCAGCGTAGCGCCCAGCAGTCTGTCTGCACTGCAGCTAATTGGCTTCAGTTCAGTGTTCACTGTTAACGTCTCATTACTCATTCCACTTAGAATAACTTCCACAAGTTTGCTTGTGTTCAGGGGTCATTAAAAGTCAAGCAAGCCTTTAATTACGAAAGCAGATCATTCAGTAAGTAAAGTTGCATCTCCCAGCAGCTCTGAATGAATGGTAGCCTCTCTCAGTCCTGTACAAAATCACTCATGGAATACAACTGCGGTGAGATGTCACGGCAAAATCAAAGTGATCATCGCAAACATAATCTAATACTTTAACCATATTAAACCAATATTGATTACATGTTATAGGAATATGACAGGGGTACAACATGGTGACAATAAACTCCTGTACTGTATGATACAAACACTGTAACTTCCTGTACATATTTATGTATTCATTGTAGGACTTTCTGACCTTTGACCCCTGTGTCTGTGTGTCCGTCAGGCTGAAATGCTAAATACTCAAATATAATGATAAGGAGATCCATATGGGGATTAAATTGTCTGCATATTAGCAAGATTAATATTGTTAATTTTAGTGTGTTCTAACAAATAGTGCTGTGTTTTAGTGGTCTGCTCTGTTTACCCTGCAGAGGCTGCTGTCTCAGAGGATGATTTTACCGTATTAAAGTGGAGTCAATTTAATTAAACTAATGAAGATGGTCTGTTAATATTTTTTTGTATTTTGTAGCAGGCAGGCCTCTGCACTCAAACATCTCTGGAGTTACAGATCTCTCACATTAACTTGCAGTCAGTCTCTGTCTGTCTGGTCTAGTCAATGATACAGCATCATGAGAGGAGGATATTCCTACAGGGATTTGCAGTTAAATTCTCTATTACTTATTGAGTGTCTTTCTAAACTCCTCCAGTTTTATTCTTTTGTGTTTTTAGACTTTTTCTTGTCATAACACGCTTTTACTCATTAACTTTTTTTTTATCTTATATGACGTTAGAGCTGCGATGATGAATTGATTAATCAATCAGTTGTCAACTATCAATTTGATAACTGATTAATCAGTTAGAGCAGGGGTGTCAAACTCATTTATTTCAGGGGTCACATACAGCCCAGTTTGATCTCAGATGGGCCGCACCAATGAAACCATCGCACACTAACCTATAGGTACCATAAGCTCCAAGATTTTACCTTTTTTTGTGTGTGAAGAATTACACATACATTCTGTAGATGTTCATCCTTTCACAAAACAGATGAACATCCAACATTTCCTGATACAGATTCTTTTGAACTGAAGCTGCTGATTGACAATATTTTGCACAATGTTCAGCATCTTTAAATATGATCACAGGAAGTATTCATTGTTATATCAGAGAACTGTTTTCTAGTCAGAGTGGAAAAGCCTCTGAAGCAGAAATTTAATTGAAATCAGCGTTGTTTAACTTACTCCTTAAACCTGGCACCTTTTAGTCTAATCGTCGTCGGATTGGACCCTTTGGCAGGCCGGTGCTGGACCACGGGCCGTATGTTTGACACCCTTGAGTTAGAGAAATTTTTTTAAAGATAGGAATTTAGAAATAATCTGATTCCTTTCTTTACTCGTCTGTGACAGTAAACCGAATATCTATAATTAAATTGTTTAGGTTCCAGTCACAGTTTCATATACCTCCATTACTGGATATTCACAGAACCACTTTTTTCATCATTTGAACCGCCTTGAACCATCATAATCAAAAACAACCAAACCAAAAAACATCACCACCAACAAAACAATCACATACAATGACTAGGATATGCTATAGTCTGCTGCGTGTTAGGATAACCAGGTCCAGTTCGGAGGGATCCACCATGTCCAAGATGGGTTGCCATATTTTGATATATCCCTCAATGTTGTCAATTTTTCCAGAGGGATAATTGTCCAGTGCAGGGACGTCCTTGGAGATCCAAAATTTGAGAATACTTATTCGTTTTATGTGCAAGAATATTCCAATCAGATTAACGTTACGGCTGTTCCTCGCATCGTCCACTTTGGCTGCTACATACATACATACATGATACAGTGAAGAGGTGATAGCTCCAAAATTAAGGGAACACTTAATGGTCAAAGTATAACAGCAAGTCAGTTAAACTTCAGGGATATCAATCTGTCCATTTAGGAAGCACAAGTGATTGTGAATCAATTTCAGTGACAACAGGTGCAATGGAGAGGCAAAAGCAAAACAACCTCCAAAAAGGGAATGGTTTTACATGTGTCAGCCACAGACAGTTGCTCTCTCTTTATCCTTCCTGACTGATTTGTCTCTAGTTTTGTGTTCTGCTAGTGTCCTCATCACTACTGGTAGCATGAGGCGGTACCTGCAGCCCAATCACGTTGCACAGGTAGTCCAGCTCCTCCAGGACGGCACATCGGTTCCTCCTGGTGCAGGACAATGCTCAGCCTCATGTGGCCAGAGTGCGTAGGAAGTTCCTGGATGTCAAAGGTATTAATACCATTGACTGGCCCTCTCCTTCCCCTGGCCTAAATCCTACTGAACATCTATGGAACATTACATATTGCTGCACCTGACATCGCCAAGTAGACTGTCCAGGAGATCACTGATGCCTTGAACCAACTCTGGGAGGAGATGCCCCAGGACACCATCCACTGACTGACTGCATGCCCAGATGTTGTCAGGAGTGCATCCTACACACTACTGAGTCACATTATGAGTCACCGTGATAAATTCACACAAGTTGAATCAGCCTGTGATGTAATTTTTTCCTTTGACTTTTGGTGTGATTTTGAATCCAGGCCTCAGTGGGTTGATGATTTTGGCTCCACTGATCATAGTAAGTGTTTAAGTGTTCCCTTTATTTTTTTGAGCAGTGTACATTTGTGCCAACTTCTGAATTACATGTAATACTTATAAGAAGAGCTCAGACCAGTCCTACCCCTCAATAATGGTGCACAATGAAGCCTGTGTAGCATTTTAAATTGCATCTCTCTATCAGTATTACATCTTAAATAATATGTGTATTTTCTACGAATGATGCCCAAACATTATCTTCTATTCGAACTTGAACTTGAACTTGATTCCATGTCAGTCTGCCACTGCCTTCCAATGTGGTCTGTAGTGTAATTAAGGTTTGAGCCAAAGGTTTCGTAAACCTTCTTGTGTAAGAATGTCTTCAAAGAAAGATGCATTTGGGGCATGTATGTTTTTTGGTATATCTGTTATTTGCAGATAGCGGAAAAAATGTGACTGTTGTAAAGAATACTTGCTCCTCAAACAAATTTTGAGGACGTCATCCTGGGTTTTGAAAGCACTGATGGACATTTCTCACCATTTTCCGACATTTTTTGGACCAAACAACTAATCGATTAATCGAGAAAATAATCATCAGATTAATTGACAATGAGAATAATCATTAGTTGCAGCCCTATGTGGCGTCATTATGCAACACCTACACTATTTTCATAGCTGGATAGGAAACTGTAACACACACAAATCACACCAAATAAAAAAATCTGATCTGCTGTCTAAAGGGAGTAAAAAATAAAGTTGCTGTAATCTTGGGCCTCCCTATAGCTGCCTTCATTACATTCTGGCCATATTAATTATTATGCAAAAACTTGATGGAAAAAAAATGACTATTCTCTCTTGAATAAAAACGCAATAAAACCAAAAAATAAATGAATGAAATCCTATGGGGCCTATGTATTCAATTACAAAAAGATTTAAGGCCTATAGTGCATTTAAGGCTGATAAAGACACTCAGCTTCTCTGAGCATTGCATCATGTGTTGTCTTTCTTTTTTTTTTAATCTTTTTTTTTTTAACTCAAATAATTCACTCTGGCTAATGTTCCAGATCTCCTATGAAATATGGGAATCTTTAGTGGTCGGTGTGCCGTGCTAATTGGTACAAGCGCCTCGGGCGAGCTCACATCTACCAAACTGAGCATCGCTCACAGCGCTGCGTCTGTCTTGGTATGGGAACACTGTAAAAATAGAAACATGACAAATAAAAGCTTAATTAGAACGGATGGCTCTACATGCGCACCCTCACTGGTGCTATGGATATCACATATACGCAGAGTGTGCTGTTAGCGTGTAAAATAATGTTAGAAATGAAACGAAAATTGGCCAAAATATTAAAACAACGAACAAAATGTGTTGATTTTATTTCGCTGCATTGCTTTAAATAAGAAAACAGGCCTGTGTCAATGTATTTTTATGCTGTGTAAAGGCTTAAAGTGTGACTATAGTCCAAAAATGCTGCACAACAGATATTAAAGGAGAGACGCATGGTGTCACCCTGCAACGCGCACACGCTTGCGCACACAACCAACTCCCCTGTCCAAATCCACAATCCTTTTTCCCTCATCAAAAGGATGGGCGCACTTACAAACATCAGTAATCATCATTATTATTTTCCCCAGTTTATTAAAGATGTATATTAATTGCAGTGCGCAGTAAATCTTGGCTGCAGCTGAACAGAAGACGCATTAAGTAAGGATTAAAACTGGGGCGTGCAGGGCGACTGTGCACCATATTGTAGCCTACATCTGCCTTTAAATCCACAATAAATTAATAAAAGCACTGGTGGGGTTGCTGGCACATGGTTAAATACCGATTTATGATTTTTTTTTTTTAATTGTCTCACTTTTAAATAAAGAAATAATCCTAACACTCATAATAAAGCGTTCACACATGATTAAACAGTTAAGATAAAATCCAATTTTTTGGAGGAAAATAATTTAATGGTAAAAATGAAATCGGTGCTTTGTGCTTATTCTGGCTCCGGTGCGTTTGGAGAAAAGGAGGTGATGCATTTCAATATGGTAATCACTCACCCGGGGCATGTTTCATTTATTGACAGATTTGATGTTAAATGTCTCAAGCTCACTTAGTGTTGTAGCTCTTAATTTATTATGTTTGCAGCTCTCTCCCACTCTCTCCTCTCTCCCTCACACGCTTTGACCCTTCGAGGTCACGCAAGCAATTCTTTTTTTTAAACGCATGATTAATTTCTCAGTAGGGCGACGGGCTAATGCATTATGAAAAAAGTGAAATGTATTCCAAAGGGGCTAATAGCGCTATTGTATTCCAATAAGCCTTTTCTCCCTGTATGCTTCACATGGTTTAGACATGCTCTGCTTTTGATAACATGTCAGAGACATCTTTCTCAGGGAGGGAGGAAGTTGTGCGTCATTATGCTGCTTTGATAAGATCTTTCATTATTGTCGTTTAAAAGAAAATGTGCCACTAAAATTCGCCTGCAATGATTTTATTATATGTCTGTGCAGCCTTATAAGTTCATTAGGATTTTATTATTGTAATAAAATTGCTGCGCCAGAGAAAGCTTTCCACAAATATATAAATAAATAAATAAATATAAAAGGTAAATCCATCTATAAACATGATCAAACTTTATATGCAACATAACTATGCAGCAAATTTCCAAATATAGATTAATAACTTGAGAACTTAACTGACCTTTAAGTCACTAATCTTTACTGATAGACCCAAAATACCACCTAGATTAAAAGGTTATAAACTCTTTTTTAAAATATAACAATATATAAATATTTTCCGACACATATTTCCGTAAAGAAAATAATTAGTTACTCGCTTTTAAAGCTTCTGTAGTCTATTATTATTATTATCACTTCCTCTCATCCCTCTATTGTGACGTCACTCGTTCCAATCGCTGCGGCCCCCCGTGCGTGGCTCGCGCTCGCGCCGGCCCCCTTCCATTCTTGTCCCATCGCAGCTCTATAGCTATAGTGTTCTCGTGGCGTCCGTCCGCGAGACAAAAGCACGCGCGGTGACAGCCTAAATTGGTTTGAAAAGGAGCAGATGGGGCTCGTGCTCTCTGCTGTGTCGCACACACACACACACACACACACACACACACACACACACACACACACACACACACTGGAGCTGCACGCGCAGATTTAAGAGTGACCCTGTCATGTTTATCAAGATGCTGCTGAGGAAGAATAAATTACAGCCAGTCTCAATATCCTAGACTGAGAAGTGATTAGATACAGAGGCATTTAGAATTTTAAAATGTTAGGATTTAGAATAAATAAAAGTTGGATTAAATACTTTTTTAGATAAATAGAAACATAAATAGATCCTTTATTTTCATTGTATGTTATACAGCGGAACTTGTTGGTGCAATCTAGTTAGCAGCATATACATTTTTACACATGCACCAACACACATCATCCTCACGATCTCACACACATTCATCCATATCTTTTTTTTTTAAGATATAAGATACAATAAACACAGCCAAAAAGTCCCTTATGGCACCGTTGGGTGTTTTTTCCTTAAATTTAAGTGTTTTTGTGAGTTTCAGCAGCTTTTATAAATAATTTAAAATTTAGAGAAAGAAGTTCTGACACCTTTAAATTTATGTCTTAGCAAAGTAGTCACAAAAGTGTTAAAAAAAATGGAGCAATGTCAAGAAGTCCCTTTGTTTCAGACTGTGCCACTGAAATACTACTACTACTACTACTACTACTAATAATAATAATAATAATAATAATAATACATTGGATTTATATATCGCTTTTCAGTCAAGGACACTTTACAGAAAAAAGTAAATAAAAACATAATAAATAAACTTGTATAAGCTACACCAGCTGCTTTATTATATCCCCACTTATTTTGACACTATATTAACATTTCACCTTTAATCTGAGTGCATACTGGCCTATGTGCCTCCATAACAAAAGAGAAAATTTCATATACTGCGAAAAACTGCCCCCATGTCATGAGAAATGTCCATTTGTGTGACCATATATGTGCTGTAGTTCATTAACAACTAACTGCTGAGCAGAGGCTAAACGATCCATTTATACAAAAGCTGCAAAGTGGCTCAGAAGTATGACATCATGTGATATATATGTCGAAATTAAGCATGAGTTTAAACTGGAGAAGTGTCTGTTGCATGAAAACCAAAAGTTCAGACAGGCTTCTAACACCAGAGAAAGGTGTTTGCCAAATTAATATTCAAACTGTCTATTTATGTTTAAATTAATGTTGAAGATTGTCCCTCCTGTGTTTATGTAGCATTGGTTGAACCTGGCCTGTGATGTCAGCCATTACAGGTCTACAGTGTCTCTTCTCTCCCAGACATGGAACGTGGGTCACATCAGAATTCGTCCTGAAAACAACTTTGTCAAGTTGTCTTAATTAACGAGGACACTGCTTATTTAGGACAAGCTTCCCCGTCCCCATCCCACGCAGAGTTAAACCACTTCCTGTCTCGCATCCTTGAAGACAGCCAGACTGCGAGGAGGCTGATATCTGGGTTACAGCCGTCACATTTAGGTCTGCGCCTTCATATCTGTAATTTGCCTGCGTATTTTTAGTGGAAGGAGTAATTGAGCAGCAGGAGGAGAAACATGCCTGCTTTAAGAAGTCGGAGCAGGGGTGCAGTCAGGGATTCCTGGGCCCTCTGAGGGGACACGGATCTGGCCCCCCCTCCTGTTAAAGAAATAATCTTGAGGGCCCTCTTCAGGTGAATTCGAGGTGGGAGCTCCTCTGCCCCTCGGTTACAGCAGATGATAGCGGCTGCAGTACGCTTCCTGCTTCCTTTCCATCTCCTGGGAACGACCTGCATGTGCGCACGGAGTCGTGTTTCCACAAAGCCGTCTCAGAATGTGAGAATCAGCTGCACTGACAGACATTACTCTGATCCCCTGTCTGTCTGCCTGCCTGTCTGTCTGTCTGTCTGCTGTCTCGGGCCCCTGATGTTTCACTCCACACTGCCTCTGTGTTTAAAAGCCACATCTCCGATCTCTCTTCTGCCACTTGCGTCTGGTAATTAATTTGCAACTCAGGGGTTGTGTATCAAAAGTCACACTCCTTTGTTTATTGGGGGGGGGGCACAAACTGTTAAACGTCACGTAAGCCCCCACCCATGGGTGCAGCAGACCAGCACACACCCATCTGAGGCACCTTACTCTTGTGGCAGGTTGTAGAGCTGCTACAGTGTCGTAATAATTTCAATAAATATTCATTAAGTGGGTAAATTAGCTGAAATAATATTAACTTCCGGGTCTGCTGTGGGAGGCTCCTGCGCGCGTGTGCACAATCCAAGCTCGTGCGCCTCTGTTAGTTTGACTTTTCCAGCATTTGAGTGGCAGTTATAGCAAGACGTCATTTTGGCTGCACAGCGCGTGAAGGAGACGTGGAATAAAAATGTGTGTGTGTGCATGTGTGTGTGTGTGTCCTGGATGGTGGGCTGAGCTCGCGCCACACGCCAATCAAACACGAGGCAGGTGCGTGGTCGAGAGAGGAGGAGGAAGAGGAGGAGGAGAGAGAGGGAGAGACGGATTAGGACGGCGCGTGGTGGCTCTGTAAAGCGAATAAAGCTGGCGCGAGCGCCGCAGTTTACTCACATCTTATCTCACGAGCGGCTCACTCTGCAGTTGGAGACAAAAGCCGGTGACCGGTTTCATCCATGTGTTTCCCCCGGATATTATAACTCGGTGAAGTCTGTGTGGCACGCGCGGTAAAAATGAGTTTTTTAAAGGTGCGTAGGATAAATCGATTTGTCTCGTGACGGGGATTTTTTTTTTTTTTTTTGGACGCTGTGACCGTTTTGGGAGTATTGTCAGGAGTCAGGTAAGAACTGCTGCTCCTCTGTGTCTGCTGGAAAGTTGGATAACATGTCGGTAAAAATGTACGTAGTTAACGAAAAGCGCGTGCGACAGAAAACAAGCTTTAAAAATGATTTAAAGAGGGAAAAATGCGCGTGGATTTTTTTAACATTTAACATTCCGTTGTATTAACCATACTTTAAAATTACTGCGTATTATTGGCGTATAATAATAATAATTATCATTATTATTATAACATATTTGTTACTAGAAATCCGACTTAAATTTTCTTCTACTGACTAAATGACAGGTGCTACTTCAATCAAGGCCCGCTGCCACTTTACTAGAATTAAACTTACGCTAAACCTTTATTGTACAAATTTAAATGGCCTATATTATTGTATAATTTGAAGCCAAACTCGAGTTAGAGTGTTAATTTATTTTAATTGTTTTATTGGCTCCAGCTCCGCCTCACAGTTTGTTCCTCGGCCCACACACTCTCACAGATTATTGCGCTGTAATAAATAGTTTAAATTCAAAACGACATCTGTATGTTTAATAAAAACATGTAATTCTGCACTGTATTTTGCTGTTATAGTGATGTCTTCCTGCATTTAGTAATTGGTAACACATGCATTAGGAATTTATTTATTAGAGCAAACATTTCCTTGAATTACTGACTAAAAGAGAAAGCAATTTCTTTCCTTCTTCAGTGGTTCTTTGTGTTTTTTGTTCTTAAAGGATGTGACAAATGTGATGCACAAAAATACTTTAATTTCAGTGTGCTGCATGTAAGATGAGAATTTCTAAAGTTTGCATTTCAGACATTGCTATCTTTATGAAATACCAAAGCCAGTTTTACAACTCATTCTCCACTGAGCACACATTTACTATGAATTAAAAATTTGTGCTTTGTATTGCACATTCATAACATTACAATATATTGTTTAAATAATTGCAAAATTAATTTTGATGTCAACCAGAACATGAAAATATCCAGTTAAATGTGCTTTCTTTACACAGTAATTTCCCCTGCTATTCATAATGCTTTAAAAAATAGCTACATGAATTAAAAGGCTTTAAAAAAGGTGGAGAAATATTTAGACAACACCTAAATGTGCCACCACATTAAAGAGGCACAGCCAGCTTCCTTATAGGAAAATGAGGTTGTTGTGAAGCAAAACTGATTGTTCCCCCAAAATTGCCACTTAAACTGGGTTAAAATAATATCTGTGTGCTGTGTTTGTGTTTCCTTTTATCCAACACTGGTGGCCAAGGACGACGTATTTAAGTTACACCCTCTTCTTTACTTATAATATATCATAACACAATATTAAAATGTTAATTTGTGTTTGTTTGTTTGGGTGGAAATATGGATTAAATTGTAAGATTTAAATTGTAACTGCTAGATGAGTGTGTTTTCCTCTTCACTAGTTTATTGGCCAACTTGTTGAAGACACACACGGGCAAACACACTCATTATTGGAGAGCTGTAAAATGCTACAGAGGCTTTATTTCTTTTGGAAAATAAATTAATTTACAATATTAACATTCATGATTGGATTTTTTTAATGCAAAGGAACTACATGGAAAAGCTGTTTTATTTGCTGTCAACTAAACACTTCACTTAGTATCACAGAGAAATGTTAATTCAATATTTTAATTCAGTTTTTAAAATTTTTTTTCAGTGTCTTGTTCAGATGACATATTTTATATTTTATTTTGTGTGATGTGCAGTGATGTTTAGGTATTTCCAAATTTAGTTAGTTCCTTAAAGACAATAAAGAAGAAAACATTTATCTATAAATTAAGTGACAAATATATTAAATTTAATTGTATTTAATTTACATTACATATTAAAATGTGCACTTTTTATTTAGTTTATCTTTTAGAGTTTGTGTATATTGTAAGTAATTATTTAGCTGTTTCACATTATGTGTAACACAGAGACGTGTGTGTGTGTGTGTGTGTGTGTGTGTTTAACAAGAGGACATTTTTATGGTAAAAAATAAATAAATAAATAAATAAGCACATCTTTCGTCCTTTCTTTCCACGCAGGTCGTTTTACAAGCAGTTTTCCTCCAAGTATGGACAAGACCCATCTTTCGAACACTAATGACATCATAATGACGAGCTCAACAGGCCCCTACCAGCAGGAACCCCTGACACCACCCAGAGCCGCCCATCTCCACTCCTCATCCTCCTCTTTATCCTCCCCCTCTCCGTCCTCTTCCTCCTCACCCCTCAAGCCGAACCAGGTCGGCCAGGTCATCCTGTACGGCGTCCCCATCGTCTCGCTGGTCATCGACAACAACGAGAGACTTTGCCTGGCGCAGATTTCCAACACACTCCTCAAGAACTACAGTTATAATGAGATTCATAATCGCCGCGTGGCGCTGGGCATCACCTGCGTCCAGTGCACCCCGGTCCAGTTGGAGATTCTTCGTCGGGCCGGCGCCATGCCCATCTCGTCACGCCGCTGTGGCATGATCACCAAGCGTGAAGCCGAGCGCCTCTGCAAGTCCTTCCTGGGAGAAAACGCACCGCCGAAACTGCCCGACAACTTTGCCTTCGACGTGACACACGAGTGCGCCTGGGGTTGCCGTGGTAACTTCATCCCTGCACGCTACAACAGCTCCAGGGCCAAATGCATCAAGTGCTCCTTGTGCAACATGTACTTCTCCCCAAATAAGTTCATCTTCCACTCCCACCGCACGCCAGACGCCAAGTACACCCAGCCCGACGCTGCCAACTTCAACTCCTGGCGACGACACCTCAAACTCTCTGACAAGCACCCAGCTGATGAGTTAGTCTACGCCTGGGAGGACGTCAAAGCGATGTTTAACGGAGGCAGCCGGAAGAGAGCGCTGCCCTCGTCAGCCCACTGCTCCTCCATGGGTCCGATGAAGAGTCTGCCGGGTTCAGTAGTGCCTCACATGATGGGACCTGACCTGGGTGTTCAGAAAAGAGCGCGCTTTGAAGACGAGGACGATCTGGATGGAGGCAGTCTGTCTCCCCGGAAGACGCCACGTAGCTACCCTGTCATCCCCGTCCCGAGCAAAGGCTTCGGCATGCTGCAGAAGTTCCCTCCCACGTCGCTCTTCCCCTCGCCGTACCCCTTCCCAGCGTTCGGCCTCTGCCAGCAGAAAAAAGACGACAGTGATGTTTCAGGCGGGCAGAAAGGAGCAGGGCTGTCGGGTCTTTTATGGCCCGGCCGCAAAGACACTTTTTATCCTCCTTTCTGCATGTTCTGGCCACCAAGAGCAGCGGGAGGAATCCCTGTCCCGACCTACCTCCAGCCTCAGCCCAGCGCCCTCTCCTCCCTGGCAGACAACCCCTCTCTCAGGCAGGCCTTTCTGGATCTCTCAGACCCCACCGAGCCTGGAGCTGTAGCTGGCAATGCAAACGGTGTCAGCACAACCATGGCGCCCGGCAGTGGGACTACCACACCCAGATCTGGGCTCTTTGACCCAGAGTGCACAACAGTAACCCCTGACCTTCGCCCTGTGACGTCAGAGGGCTGGCTCAAACTCCTAGACACCCCGACCCTCCAAACCAGGAAGCCGAGCTATGGCTCAGCCTTCCGACCTGTCATTAAAGATGCTGAGAGCATCGCCAAGCTCCACAGCAACGGTGGAGGAGTCACTGGGGCAACAGAGGAGGACTTTGGGGTTGCCAGGTCAGACCGCCACCAGCGGCTATCGCCCAGCAGCAGCTGTAGTTACGGGAGTGAAAGCGGAGGCGATGGAGAGGTGGAGGGAGTGGAGAGCGAAGAGGAGGGGGAGGTGGACGTGGAGTCGTCGAAGCAGGAGGACGAGGAGGAGGGGAGCTTCACGAACAGGCCGCCACAGACTCAATCCAACCTGTACCTCCCCGCGTTGAGCGACAGCCACGGAGAGGAGAGGGGGAAGGAGCGAGGGAGTGGCGCCGTGTACGCCGGCACCTCCCCTCCCTCCTCCTCGGACCCCATCCAGCAGGAGTCCCCCAGCCTGCCTGCCTCCCCTACTGCCAGCCTGCCTCTCTCCAGCTCCACCCCGCCTCACCGAGAGGACCCAGCTTACAAAAACGTAAATATCCCCCCAGGCCACTTTAACTAATTATTATTTAAATGGTGCTGCAGTCAGGCAGTGATGTGATCTGCATAAGCAGATTGATAGGCTGCTTTCTCCCTGTAGAAATTGAAACAGTCACCCCATTCTGATCCCGGCTAATAGGCCCAGGTGTGGATTGTTTAATGGCCGCCGTGTGTTTGTTCTCCTTCTGTCACCCCAGCCTGTTAGGGCAACTCTAATCTTTAACCTGTCGACTCCTGCATTAACCAGGCCTCTGAGAGAGGAGGAGGAGGAGGGAGGCAGAGTTATGAGGAACATTTTAAAGCAGAACGAGTTAAATCATCCATTGAGTAACATACTGCAGACTGCATTTGCCAAATAACGACTTAAATTTTACACAAAAAAAATCCAGATGAATAAGAAAATACAGCAGGTGCGTAAAATAAAATACTGTATTTTGCTTTCAGGTTCACAAAAACAGAGACGAAGGACTACCTGTGTACGCAACCAAAGACAACTCCAGCAGCTCTGGTGAGCTCCGACATTTTAATCTTTTGTTTTTAAACCTTTTCTGCTCATATTTTCCAACGCAAAGGTCATAAAAGACGTCTATAACAGCAGATGACACGCTAAATAAAAGATAGATTAGTTATTTGAGACTTTATTTCAGTATATATCTAAGTGTAAAGAAAATATCTTATAATTTATCCTTTTTAAATTGTAAAATACTCTTGTTTTAAAAGTTAAAATGCATCTTTAAAGCATTTGCAAAACCAAAATACACTTTCTCGTTCATATATAATCTACAAAAAAACACTTTGCACGCTCTGCTGTTTGCCTAACGCTCCATCTTTCACCCTACAGTTGTTTCACCATGTCTTGGCTTCATCAAATGTTTGACCAGCTTTTTACACTGTTTCATCAAACAGCATTACACGATCTATTTCAGCAAACTGTTACACACGACCTGTTTCATCAGACGTCCGAGTCGCTTGTATTATAGCATCTTTGTTTCATTTAGTGTCTGAGTGAGTGGTTTTATAGTCCCCTCCGTGTCCCCGCGAGGCTCATATTCCTGTGACGTTTCATTTGCTCCTCTCATCTCCCACTCTGACCCTTTCGCCGAAGAAAATGTCTTTGTGTGTGTGTGTGTGTGTGTGTGTGTTTTGTGGCGCTGTGCTCACATGGCCCACATAGACACAAAGGACACACACACACACCGTGCGCACACTTAGTTATCTCCATGTGTCCGGATAACCAGCTCAACCAATGGGCCTTACTGAAACTCTCTGCCTGTCTGTGTCTCCGACTTTCTCATTTTCTCGCAGATGAAAACAAAGAGCAGAGTACTTTCTTTCTGCCGGAGAGTGAGACGTCAGCGCCCGACTACTGGAGGGAAAGCTCAGGTACGAATACTCGCTTATATGTTTCTCTTTTTTTGGGTTGCAGAGCAGCTGTAGATGATAAAACAACGACTTAATCAATGACGAAAGCACAGCAAAATTACAAAATGACATGTGAGGTGAGCCTGAAAGTATAATTATTAGAGTGGTGTTTGGCTTTACTCTGGTGTAATTTGATTTTTCCTTCAAAAAGCAAAGCTGAGATCTTTATAAAACTTTTGATTAAATCATGATCAAACAGGAAATTAAGAAAAAAGCACAATTAAAAACACTTGACTGTAAATGTAAGTCTTATCTAATATCATTTATTTGCACTCTGACCATAAATATATGAACATGGAAAGGTAAATTAAAATGAACACATTGTTTTATATATAAAAATATATATAATAGTGGCATCAAAAGCTACAGTTGGCTCCCTTGATGTAATCCAGCACAGACAGTGAATGTTTCCATACACAAAACAAACAATGCTGATTAAAAAAACCCTTGCTTGGAAATAAATATGACCTCACATGCATAAGTTACAGTGGCATTTCGTCTTATTACACAAACGAGACTGCGAATACTTAAAGCTCCGAGAGAAAGCTCCTCAGTCTCCAGCTTCATCCGCCTCAATCTCCTCCTCCTCCTCCTCCTCCTCCTCCTCCTCCTCTTCTCAGACATGAGTTAAGGGATTCATATAAATACACAGAGATGAAACAGCAGTGCAAAGCTGCTCCTGCCGCCGCTCTGCCACGGCTGCTCTCTTTAGCGGCGCTGTCGCCGGGGCTGTTACTCTTAGGGGGGCCGTTATAGTTCAACAAGAAAACATCAGCTCAGAGATAAGCAGCCGCGCTGGCAATCTCCATCCTAGACCCATATCGCCGCCGACATAATTGCCTTTTTTTCCCCTCCTCAGCGCAAAAAACCCTTTCCCGTTTGAAAAAGATCACAGCTTATTGCCTTTTTATATCTGTCAGGAAGACATTAAAAGTGCTTTATGACATCTGTGCCAACATTTATATCTACCCCCCCACACCCCCCACTCCCTCAACCCCTACACACACACACACACGCGCACACACACACACCGTAATGATCCCTGCGCATAATGTATAATGTATTTCGAAAAATTACACGAAACAAATTAAATGAGACCACCTTTCCCCTGATTGCCAAACGTCTCCCTGGGCGGTGGGAAGCTCTACGTGATTAGAAGGCCTGATTCCTCCGAGTCCCACCACCCCCCCTCCACTGTCTTTAAACTCTCCCTCTGTTTCTAGGGAGAAAAAATAATCTAATTTTCCATTTATGTAATGCAAACCGCCTTGGCTTTGACTATTCACGGTTAATTGACTGTCAAACGAGGTTGTTATCCTCGGGCACTGTCTGCAAATTTGCTTGTCAAATGAGACAGAGAGAGGAGAGGAAAGGAGAGAGGAGAGGAGGAGAGGAGGAGACGAGAGCGCTCTCTGCTCTAAATGAGAGAGAAACGGAGAGAGAGGCATGGGGAGGCTTAAGGAGCCGGGATATGAAATGACTGGAGGTAGAATATACATATCGAGTCTGCTGGATCGCTTCATTTAAGGCGCACGATGCCTCATTGTCACAACTCAGACGAACACACACACACACACAGGCGAGGAACAATATGGAAACTTTCAAAGTGGTAAATTTGAAAACAGCATGTGATGAAGATGTTTGTTTGATAGAAGATGGTGAAATTTTAAAGCAACAAGTAGATTGCCTCCAGCGGCAACACAAAAACATACATCATATGAAATGCTGCGTGACTATGATAATACAGTTTTACATTAATTTATGGTTGCTCTATCCATAGCCTCAAACAATTCACCTGCCCAAACTAAACTCGCTGACATTATCATGCAACAGTTTGACAGCACACTAACCTGCAAGCTTGCAAATCTTCTTAAGCAAAATTTGTGCATCTGCCTTTTAAACTTTTCTCGGCACAGACTTTAACGTCAGTTCACGAGCTACAAAAATTGATTTGCTCTCGTTTCTGAACGCAAGTAGAGCTCCTTTGTTTTCTTAATAGAAAGCAATATGATCTGACAAGCAAGACGAGATTGAACATGTCAGGGAGCGAGCGCAGCAAAGGTCTCCATCAGTGCTGTCAAGTCGTTAGCACAAACTTACACTGACATCTAGAGGCAGAGGAGTGAATTACAGCACTGCACTGGAGGCAGACGGGTCAGGAGAGGAAGAGATGCGATGGGGAAGGGTTTGCAGTGTTGATGCCAAAGTAAAGAGGGGGCACATGAAGATCCAATCAGACTGGAGTGATGGGAAATCAGTTCATGATAAATGAAACTAATGACCAAGCTCATCAATACACATGATTCACATTTAAGACGCATTTAAAACAAATATATAAAAAAGAGGACTGTAAAAACACGACAAATAAAAGCAGATTAAGGTGCAGTATGTATTTTAGATTGCTCAGGATGGTTATTGCAGAGGGAGTAAAGGATTTCTTGTAGATGTTTTTCCGGGCCGGTAACTGGAAGGAGTCGTGGAAGGAGCGAGAAGGGTCCTCAGTGATCAGGGTGGCTTTCCTGATCACTGAGTGGTTATAAAGTTCACATAGAGGAGTTTGGGGTGAGCCGATTATTAAAATTATATGCAACAGAAATCAGAAACGAAGTCTCTTGTGTTTTCAGGTGATCAAAGCCAAGGTGCTGCCTCTCCTGTGCCGCTGAAGAAGGACGTCGAGAACATGGAGAAAGGTAAATGCTCTTTATTTGAGTAACAGAAACTGAAATATATAAGATGTAAGATGATGAAGATATTTTACTGCATTTATTTCTAACACACTATCCCATCTCTCTCTTTCCATTTTCATTTTTCCTTCTCCCTCTCCTTCCTGTTCCTGCAGAGGAGCTCCAGAAGGTGTTGCTGGAGCAGATCGACTTCAGGAGGAGACTGGAGCAGGAGTTTCACGCTCTGAAAGGCACTTCACCGTTCCCTGTCTTCCGTGAGTCATTTTCTTTACTCACCTCGCTTTCCTTTCTCACACTCTGAAGGGCAACCTCTCTTTCTCTGTCTCTCTGAAGTTTCCTCCTCTGTACCTTTCTCTCTCTTTCTGTTCCCCCACTTTCTCTAAGCCTCCTTCATCCTTCATCGGCTGTGTTATAATAATTGTACTTGTTCAGTTATTCAAATGATAGCACTGCTTGGGCTGATCGTAGATTCTGGCGCTAATTTCAGATAATTTCCAAGACCAGATGAAACGAGAGCTCGCCTACAGAGAAGAGATGGTCCAACAGTTACAGATGGTAAGACTCCTAATGACACAATCAGTGCTCAACACTGATGGAAAATAAATAGCACTGCTACGCCTTTAAATGACAAATAAAACACCCTTTTATAGATACATGAATGTAAGAAAAGCCTCTCTGCTCGCTTTGGAGAACAATCTCGGTAATGATTTTCAGAAAGAATATAATTAAGACTAATTGTGAAGCACTTTCCAGTGAAAATATAGTTACACAGTTTGAGCAGGAGAAGAGGAAATCAAAAACGCATGAGGAAACGTGACAATAACAACCCAATTAACACTGCAGCTACGGCAGAGTGCCGACACAAATATGAAATCCGAAGCCAAAAGTAAAACAGAAATTAAACGCAGAACAAATAGAGCCATCAGTCGGACTCAACCGGACACTTCTCCTATTGCTTATTTGTCCGTCAAAAGACAGAGCCAATCATCGAGTTCGTCTTTCATGGGTGAGAAGTTCCTCCGCAGCCGTCTGAGTGTTTCCGTCCACATCAATCACCGGAGCAGCTGGCAGACAGGCTGACAGACGGTGTTTGTCTTTGCCTTCTGACACATGCAACAACTGTACACGCTCATGTGCACATGAGCGCAAACCCCGCACAAAGGAGCACGCCGCAGTCATGTAACCACAAAGGCACACGACTGAGGAGGCAATCGGGCTCATTTATAAGCATGTACGTGCACGCTACAAACATTCAGAATTGACTAATGTGTCTGGAGCCAGCAGATGGATCTGTCTGAGAGTAATGACAAGTTCATTTCACACAGACATTTGGCAAAATTTTAGATTTATGGTGCTGCATTTAATTTCATAATATGGACTGAATATTGCTCCGAAACTTCAACGACTTGCTAGAATTTTAAATTTAATCTTTTTCTAGTGTAACTGTAATCAGATCTTGATATTATTTACAGTATTTTTATTCATTTACAAAAAGGAAAATGTGTTTTTGAGACAAAATAATGTTAATAACTCACAAATAGAACATGTTTATTGAGTTTTCCATTTATTTTTCTGCCACAAACAAGATTCAGTTCAGTAACAGATCAAATATCTGGGATTGACATCAAGAGACAGACATCCTGACATGATAATATATGGAATATACTATACTTTTACATAATGCTGTGCTACATGTAACCTTTTTAAAAGTTATCCCAGAATTTGACCCGTCTACAGAGCCGTACAGGAGCAGAGGACTGTAGTGCCGCCCTAAGTTTGACCATGTACATCAGAAAATCTGTATTGTAAAAAGTTTACAGAGGTTCCCCAGCATTTTTTTCTGAGATCAGACATAATCTTCGAGATCTTTAAAGCAAATATTGCTTCTCATACTGACTGGTAAAACTGATACGTCCCCCAGTAATGTCAGTCTTGGGCTGGTTGGGATCTCCACCCACACAATTCTTTTTATAATATCCAAAAAAGATCTCCAATACTTGGGAACAAAAAATGAACTTCAGGCCTTTATTCCAAAACGTGGCTGCTGACATTAAAACACCCACTGGTTTTGACTCTATGGTCTTCGTCAGAGTGCAAAAGGTTGGACAGGAGCAATGGATTATAATGAGAAGCCATTTTGAAAGTGACACGCCTCCACAAGCATTTAAAAAAACAAGAAGAAAAAGAAATCCCCGTGCTAAAATGAGAAATTACTACGAACCAAATGTCAAAAATATGCATGTAAAAAAGGAAACTACTATAACAAACATCAAAAAACATACACCAGAAAAAAAAGGGAAGGAAAGGTTACTTAAATGGTATCCCTAAGCGAGGTGAGGTGTAAAAGAGTGCTCCGAGTAGCTGCTACTTATCTTGCAGAGATGATACGGGTCACATAAACCCCGTGTGTTACGTTAAACTGTGTCGGCTGTTATGGGAGAATGACTGAGAGCTATCACAAATCAGCTTCCACTCAGAGTCCTCAAATGTACGGTTAATGTCCCAGTGTCCACCTCCCATTTAATGTTTGCATTTTTGCATGGCGTCTTGGTGTTAGCGCTGAAGTTGAACACAAGAAACCAAATCCTTAGTGTTTGGATTTGGCTTTTTTTGTAGGTGACCAATTATTTGCAATGATAAAACAAGAAATTTGGTGTCTTATTTAAAAGTTTGCAAGGTCATATCAAGATCATAAACTCTATTTATACATATGTGTCCAGTCCTTGTTCGCTCAGACGTCATCTCACATGTCGTTTCTTTCAGATTCCCTACGCAAACATCATCAGAAAAGAGAAGATCAGCTCCCATCTCAACAAGTAGCTCCAAGGTGAGTGATTTTTAATTAATTTGATAATGCAGCTTAGTCATAGAAAAAAGAAAATGTCAGCGCAGGTAGGTGTCAGATGAGGATTTAAACATTTAATTACGTATACCACAAAGCAGGCAGAGGAAGTTCAGCAAAGTTTAATTGCCTTTGATGTAGTTTTAATAGATTTTGGAAGCTGGGCCACATTTAGGATTTGACAGTTTGCAGCCAGACGAGGCTGTAATCTGACAATTACACTGGTGTTCTTTTACTTAAGGTGGTGATTTAATGGCAAATTGTGAAATTCAATTACTATTTGGTGTTTAATGTGCTTGACAGTTAATTATCCTGGTCTGGCAAACTACAGCCATCCGAGAGCAGAAAACTTCACTTGACTAGTCTTTAAAAAACACTTAATTATGTCATTTATTTATTGTTTTGCAGGCTACGTCAACGCAACCCCACGTGAGAGGAGGAAGCTGTGTGGATTAAGAAAAAAAACAGTCATGAAAAGCGACAGAGAAAAGTAGGAGAGACACAAACAGAGAGGAATATGACACTATATAGTCTATAAATACATTTCTTAAGTTTTCCTGGGACAGCGATGTTTCAGCCTCTGCAGCACAGCCTCTGTTAATAACCCTGCACTTAAACTCCGTCTGTTAGGAACACATTTGAGCCGGTTTGTACTGCAGCGAGGTAAAAGTTTCACCCTTGTTTCCGTCTCCCTGAGTCCAGTTTATTCCCCAAACTGACTGAACTGAAAGGGGCACACACTGGTGACATCAGGGGAAACACAATGACCTTCGCTCTTTCCTCATCGTCAGACTCGAAGCTTTACCCAACCAGGACCAAAGCGACCGCATTTTAGGGCCGTTGAATAGGAAACTCTGAACTTTTTAGACCTCTTTAAGAGACAAAAAGCAAAAGGAGAGAGTCAGACTGGGCGTCCATGACTGATGCTGGCCCAACTGTACATACACCAGACTGCGGCTGAGGACAGTCTTCACACTAAGATCGTTGCTGTTGTTAGTATCGCTATTGCTGTGGTTGCCCTGAAGCGAAACAGACACACCAACCTTCATGTACTGGCAACATTTGATCCCAAAGGGATTATCCTTACCACGTCCAGTTGTGTTTATTGACCAAAACAAACGTTCCCCGTGAACACATATCACCATTCCCACCAGGTCAGGTGTCAGTGGTGACCTGATGCACCCATGTTCGGTCTTTTAGATATCCCTGACTTGAATATGCCAGATGAAGAACAAAATAAAGAGGAACAGGAAAGAAGTGTTTCTTTGGGTTTTAAGCCTAAAGATGCAACAAGAGCAGGGTGGTGTCACACTTTGAGCAAGCTGTGCACTGGCAGAGCAGTTTGTACCTGTAGTGTTGGTATTTGGGAGCGAGTGTACAAAAAAAACAACAGTATTATGTTAAATGCTCCGATAAAACATTTTCACTTTTATTTAAACAGGAAAAGTCACCCTTAAAACAATGTTCAACGCCTTCTACTGTTAATTTCCGAGCATATCAAACAGCTGGAGAATCCTCTGTTCAAAGGGATTTTTACCCTCCACCCAGACAGGTGTCACCTCCACCAGGAAGTGAAGGTAATATCGCCGCCATCGGCTAAATGTTCGAGGTGGTGAATCGACATTTAAAGGTGTCGGACAGCGAGGAGAAAAGACTGAAGCGTGTCAGTGTTGTATATCTACCTGTAAATGATTCCACCCGACTGTATAAAAGTCATAACGTGAGAGTACTGAACCTCACAGTCAGTCTATCTATATGTGTTTGTTTGTTTGTTTATTTATTTGAGTACCGGGGGCTGAAGACCCCGATTGTGGAAATATTATTTATTATAATGTGAAAAGAAAAAGAAAGCAACGTGTCGATGATGATGATGATGATGATGATGGTGATGATGATGATGGTGCAGTCACGTGTATGTCAGAGAGAATAAAAATGAGCACTCACCCACCTTGTTTATAGAATGCGATGAATGAATGAATGGATAAAGCTGTCATCTACTGAGAGAGATGTTATCATATTAAACTGTTAATGCAGATGTATTTAAATATGTTCTTGTAGTTTCTCTACTATTTATGTGTAAATTAAAAGTCTATACAATAACCAGAATGTGCTTTCATGATTAGGCCTGTCTGCTGCTTATGGGAAAATAATCATTTCTTGAGCTTCATGCTCAAATTAAGAAGTGAAATAAATATGATATAAACAGGGACATAGCACCAAATTCAGGACCCTGTAAGCAGTCTCTGTAAGCCCCCGCCCTTCCTGTCTTGATCCATATGTCTTTTTTTTTTATGAACCAGTTTCATTTCATTTCTTTATTTTTTTGGAACCCAAATTTCCCTCTCTGGCCGAAAGACATGATAATATCCATGGATGCTACAGCAGCATAATCAGTTACTCACTTGGCTCAAGCTGCGTTTAATGACAGCTTCTAGTGCAGGGGCGGACTAAACTGTTTTGCACCTTTTAGGCCCAGTGGCCACCAAAGCGATTTTTTTATCCCAGACAAAAATGCCAGGCGCTCCTTAGGGGGCAATCACACAGAAATGAGACGCTAGAGATGCGGACGCTTCAAAGATGCTTGAAACACTGGAAGCGCTTATTCAATGCGCGCTAGCTACTGGCATCTGACGCTCAGAAAAGTTGAACATATTTTAACTTTTCAGCGTCTACGTGCGTCTAAAAAGAAGTGTCTACAAAAACGCGCGGCTAAAAAGATGCTGGAAAAACACCCGTCTAAAAAGACGCTTGAACGCCGGTCAGATGCGCCGTATCATAGGAAAACAATGGTTTTACTGGCGTCACGTTTCTACCTTTCATCTCGGTGTGATCGCCCCCTTAGAAAACACTCAGCTTTGCATCTGGTTACTATGATATGGAGTATCCTAAGGAGAAAGTATAGACCTGCCCGTCTGTGTGGGTTCATGAGAGGAGACATAAAACATACACAGTATATTGACAGATTTCTCCTCCATTGTTGTTCAGCACATGTACATTTAAGATGGTTGTGTTAACAGCACATGTCCCTCCTCCACTGTGACTGAAAGGCTGAAGTGACAGTGACAACCGTTCCATATATAAAACCAAATATTGAAAATTTTTCAACTGGCTCAGAGAAAAAAACAACCAGCAGTGCTTGGTGCAGAATTAACACCCAGCACCTCATTGCACTGCTGTCATTTGTAGCGTAGTGTAAATACCTGGTGCTCCCAGTGCAGAGCATTAAAAGAATTCACTGGCCTCAGAAAAAACATTTTGGTGGACACGAGAGAAGGGCTTTTATGGAGATTCCACTACTTTGTTTTTAAACAAAGTTCAGTCTTTTAGTTTAGTTTTGCCACAAAAACAAAACTGAACTTATAAATGCAAAGTTTTTTGGGGTGATCATTCCCACTTCCCCCCCAACTCCATCACCCCTGGGTATAAAACACATGGACTGGTAAAATAAAGATAAAGATACAAACAGTAGCCGACATACAAATGACATAAAAGCAAATGAGAGATGTCCCAAACAGCAGCACAAGTCAGTTGACAATGATAGGATAATATGAATATTTCAGGAGAGAGACGTTTTTATGGTTAAAGAATATTTATTAACGAGAATGAATGAATAAGAATGGGACAAGTCTTTGGCGATTAGATGGAGAAGTGCCGATGATCTGGATGAGTAGAGGAATGAGTCTTTGAGAGCTCGTCCTGGACTCTTTATCCGATGGCTGGAGGTGACCAGGGTGGAGGAGGGCGCTAAGATTCTGCCTACAATGATGGCTGACAGCAGCAGAAGAGAGAGCTGATTTAAAAGTGGCATCCTGATTGGCTGAGAGATCGTGGCAAAGTGTGATTGGATAACTAGAGGAGTGAACACCCACAGTCAGCTGATTGGAGGGAGTAGTGAGAGTGGGATGGAGAAAATGTGAAAGGGCGAGCACGAGAAAGGTCTTCCTGATTGAACTTACGCTGAGCTTAATATTGTGAAAACATTAGATCGTTTTGCTTTTTAAAATGTTGTATTTATTTTCAATTACAGCTTTATTAGCCAATATAGAAGAATGAGGAAAATATTTTTCATAAATTAAAATAATTTTCTGCCTTATTATGGGCTCATTTTTTAGAAAACAAGCAGGGTGGAGGGCACACACATCCCAAAGAAAAAAACAACTTTTACAGATGCTGGATCAAAAAATCCAAACTTAAGCAAGACCAAGACAGAAGAGCTGCACACTGTGTCAAAAGCTTACAGTAATTTTAATTGTACGTCTCAGTTTCATCAGGCATTTTGGATATTGCAAAAACTGCAAAATGCCTGATGAAGATTACTGTGAGCTTTTAATACAGTGTGCAGATCTCCTGCCTGGTTCTCATTTTGAAAATAGCCCTAAAATGTACAAAATCTAATTATGCAAACAAACTGCTCAACTCTGTAGAAATATACAAATTAACTGACCCTGAAAATAATACGGTCTACTTTAAATTTGTTTTGTATAATTAATGTTGTATTATTTAGACTTTGTATATATATATTATTTATTTATTTATTTATTTTCTGGTAAGTATTTTATTTTTGTCCTTTATTTTGGCTGACATCCTTTTCCCTCTCTTTTTTCTAGTCTGTTTTATGCCCATTTACTTAATAGTATGATGGACTTGCCTTATTGTTGTAATTCTTAATAGTTCAACAAAGTTTATAAGAAATTAAATAAAAAATTGGCCTTAATAGCAGTTTTGGGACCTGATTTCCGCATAAATATGTTTTTAAATTTAATTTAATTTAATTTAATGTAATTTAATTTAATTCTTATTTTTTGTATTATTATTATTATTATTATTATTGTTATTATTTTTAATAAGTTAATTGAAATAAAACTTGTTGCTGACACAGAGCGCTAACTGGGGACGTCCTTTACTTTACGACCTTCGCTGCCTGTTTACGGCAGCTGCATCTGGGAGTGGTACACGAAGAAGAAGGAGGGGGAGACGAAGAAGAAGTTGCCAGCATGGCGTTTACACTCTACTCTCTCATCCAGACCGCTATCCTGTGCACTAATGCAGTGGCTGTGTTACATGAGGAGAGGTTTCTCAGCAAGTGTGAGTCTTATTTTATATTTAATACACCGTCCATCACAGTTAGCTTAAATACTGGAGCTAAAGCAGCTAGCTGCTGCTCTGTTAGCTGCCTGGGTGGCACACACACAGAGCAGAGTCAGGGGGAGAAAACTGAGGTTTGTTCATCAGAGAGATGTTCAGTGTGGGATAAGATGATTTTGCTTTTCTTAGAGCTACTTAAGGGGAAAATTAAGGGTAAAACTAGCTGTTAAAGGGTTTAAAATAACTGCAAACATACAATTTTTGTCAAGTTTTTGTCCTCTAACCAACTGTTGTCTCCTGTTTGCTTTCTCTTTTCTTTATATTTGTCCCCTCCTCCTCCTCCTCCTCCTCCTCCTCCTCCTCCTCCTCCTCCCTCTCCCTCTCCTCCTTTTGGTGTCTGTCTGTGTCTGTGTCTCCAGTTGGCTGGGGTGTTGAACAGGGAGTTGGAGGTTTTGGGGATGATCCAGGAATCAAAGCCCAGATTCTGACCCTCATCCGCTCAGTCCGGACTGTCATGAGAGGTTGGAGAGCTTGTTTCATTATGTCTCTTAGAGAAATATAGATTTAATCCTGAGTGAATGTCAGATTTCGTAGGGCTGGGTGTATATCCTCTGAAATTTTAGACACTGATTCCAATGAATTATTATTTTGCACTATGAATGACTGTCACATACACTGAAAATTATTGTATTTCACGTCTCCATCTGCTGCTGGTGGGCCATCATGATAAGAGTATGCCTGCATAATATGATGTTAATTCCACTACAGAAGAGAATTAGGTGGATTAAGTGGATAAATTGATATCAGTATCAGTTAACGGCCAATTAAGTTAAGGCAAAAAAACCAAAACAAATATATCAATATTGTGCATCCCTCTTTCCTGGTACATATACTGTAACAGACACTTCTGATACCTCACAGTGGATAAAGTTTTCTGTAAAGGTCCAAGGTGTGTAAGATTTAGGGGGGTTTAGTGCCATCTAGTGGTGAGGATTGCAGATTGCAACCAGCTGAAACTTCTCCTGGTTAGAATTCAGGAGGTTTTACCGGGAGCCAAATTATCCACAGAGGTCTCTTCCTCTCCAAAACAAACAGACCTGTTGATTTAAATCATTTTAAAACACTGATGAAAGCAGTTTGATTTTTAAAAAATCTGTATTTTTCCATAACTTAAAATCCAGATGTTCAAGGGGTTTTACCAGGAGCTGAATGACCCACAGAGGTCTCTTCCTCTCTAACACAAACAGACTCTGTGATTTAAACAGGTAAAAACACTGAATAAAGCAGTTTCACATTAAAGAAATCTGTTTTCAGAAGCTGCTTGTTGCGGACAGGCTGTTAAAATGAATGATGTTTGGTTTGTTTGTTATGGGCTACTGTACAAACATGGTGATCTCCGTAAACAACGACGCACTCCTTATCTAGATTTAAACAGCTCATTCTAAGGTAATGAAAACACAATTCAAATTTTCAGGTGATTATACACTAAAGAAAACATACATTTAATTCCTGCCAATGTATCCCCCGTAAATCCTGCACACTGGACCTTTAAAACCTTATTTCTATTTGACAAAATAAACCAAACTTTTCACATGAATCAGTGTTTAATATTTTCCTTCACACAAAGTAGCAACACAAGAACTTTTAGAAGCAAAAACAGGATAAAATCAGCAAACTTACTGTTTTAAATCAGGAAATATCTCATCATAGAAAACATAAACTTACTAAACTTTCAGTACTTGACCGTTTTGGATTCTCTGTGCCACCGATACATTAAACTCAGTGCCCAAAAAGTGCTGCGGTTTGATAGCCAGCCATGGTATTTAGAGGCTTATGAAGTTACAATATGCTAATTATGTTTTTGTTGTTGTTGTTTCCACAGTTCCTTTGATAATAGTGAATTCAGCCTGCATCGTCCTGTTGTTACTGTTTGGGTGACAGCGGTACGCCGAGCGCCAAAAGGAAGCCAGAGGACCGGACGTGCCAAGGATCGACGTTACACACACACACACACAAATATCCGTCATTCAGAGACTTCTGTCTTCACCAGACATCAGCAGGGTGGAGATGTTTGTCCATTGGACTGTCATGTGACCCGGTCAGAGGTGAAGACTAACAGCGGGTCTAACTCTGACCTGACCTGCTCGTCTGTGTGAAACAAAAAGAACGGACTGATGAAATAATTATTCCTTGTAACACAAAACTTGATGATGATCATCCAAAACTCATGTTTATTGCTGTTATTTTATCATGTTGTTACCACAGACTGTGTAAAGAAGTGTTGTCAGCAGTAGGGTTGGACAGCATGTAAATATTTATCATGTGCTGTTACATTTTTATTCAAGGCTACAGCTGTCTTTTTTTATTATTATTATTCTAATAGAAGTTTGGGAGTTTTTGAAACCAGATCAAAGTTACTCAAAGTGTTTTTAAGGCTGCCTCCAAGTCTTATTTTAGACTCCAGTATGACAGTGCATCGTTTTGTTCTGAACTCTAAAATAATTCTCAACATTTCCACCTTCAGGTCGGAAAATTTTATTTACTGACAATATAAACTGTTGAATTAATGAAATCTGAAAAAAAAAAGTCCAGTTCCAGTTTGGTGTTTCATGAACTGTTTCAGTTTAATATGATGAACAGTGTGTAGTCTTCTTGACTTTAATTTGGGTTAGTTGAACATTGTTTTAAGCCGTGTTCACCTCTGCCCGCTCTGCTGAGTTCAAGTTGACTGCAGATGAAAACGGAGCCTAACAAATTCTCCTGGAAACCGACAGACCAAGAGATTCAGGATTTGTCGACACTTTGTCAAACAGACTGTTACTGTTGTTGTTCTCTCTCTCTGTGCCTAACGGACTTTATGGAGAGTCGTGGTGACTGAAGGAAGGAAATCCACGACCTACCTGACGTTTCATATTTGCTTGTCATTCTCAGTCGTCTCTGTTGATGTGTAAAGACGTTCTGTGATTCATCCGTCTGAGAGAATTCAGTTAAATGTGGATTTAATGTAGATTTGAAGCAATATTGCCAAACACAGCTCAGAGCAATGCACCTTTGTGCCGTTTACACAGTGACACCCTCTCAGTGCCAAAAACACTGGGCTGGTAATGAGATGTTTGTTGTCTTGAAATAAATGTAGTGCTCAGTCGAAATGAAGTTAATGATTTTATTATCATTGTATGTTCACATACAACGAAATTCGCTGTCTCTTAGAAAACATTCACTCAACACATATTTGCAAACATTAAAATAGGATAAGGCTAAAGTAAAACGTGGGGGTAGAGAGTTCAGGTTGTGTGTGGCTGTGAGGTAAAGACTGTTTCTCAGTCTGAAGGTGCAGCATGTCAGGGCCCTGTAGTATCTTCCAGAGGGCAGCAGTGTGGACAGGGGGTGACGATTAATGAAATGAAAGTCTTCTTATTGTCTTTAATTATAAAAAGGTCACTTTTTCCAGAGTACATTTCAAATGACGCCAGTCCTACTGTGATGAGAATGCATTTTACAGCAGTACTTTTACTCTGATTCGAGCAAATCTTGGCTAAATAATAGAACTTTAATAGTTGTTATTTAACCCATATTTCACCAGGTAAGTCCCGTTAAGATCAATTATCTCTTTTACAAAGGAGACCTGGCCACGATGGCAACATACAAAAAGTTACAGCTAAATAACGGCGCAATAAAAACATACAAGACATACAGAAATCTTAGAACACTGACGCACAATGACAAGATCCAACAGACTCATTCATTCTTGTACCTATGAGAGCTTTAAAATCAGGCAGAGAGACCAGTTCAAGTAGTTTCAAATCTTTTTGAAGGTTATTCCAAGTGAGAGGAGCAGAGCACATTAAAGATTTCTTTCCCAGGTCAGTCTGCACCAGGAACAGACATTAAAACTAAGTCTTGAGATCTCAGACAGTAGCTACAGTCACATCTCTGTTCAATCAAGGTACAGATGTACGAAGAGAGTCAACCCAGTGTGGCTTAATAAATCAACAAATACCAGTGACTGAGCCTGAGGAAGGTCAAAGAAGGCCAGCCAGTCCTGGAGTAAGGCAAACAGTGATGAGTGAGGGCTTTTTTCTTTAAGGAAACCTTAACTTCAGCCTCAGCTTTTTAAAAGGGATTATCAACCTGAGGTTTAAAAGACAGGGAGATATTTGTAACCATTGACAGCCTCTATCTTCTTTCCCTGAGCAGTAAGAACATCAGGAGTGTTCACAGACTTCTTCCTAACATTTTAGAAAAGCATAACCATTTAAAACCAGCTTTAGTTGTGAAAGCTGAATCTGGAGTGTTTTGATTTTGACAATCTTTTGAGAATGCTACTGCAGCATCTCTGCTGCTCTGTGTAAATATTACCTTATTCTCTTACCTCCATGTTTGTTCCCCATCCATCCATCCCTGCTCCACTTCCTTAATAATCCCCATATGTTGTGAATTATCACCACTTCCTCCCTCTGCTAAGCTCCACAAACATTTTATTAACACTACTGTAGTTTTGAGTCCGTGAGAGGGGGGAGTGAGCGGGAAAAGGGGATCTGTTGGAATTAGAAGCATATGTTTATCATTGAGATTTGCACCGCAAAGCCACTTTGATCTGTGATTAGTCCGAGTTTAGCCGGGGGTTCACGGTCAAAGCTGTAAGCGATCATACATGAGAATGTATCTGCACTTCACAGGTCACGATGTGCCGTGTTTGGGTGATAAATCAGTAGAATTTGTTTTTAAGGGACTTGAAGATATTTCCTTTTTTGTGCCACTTGTGAATTGAATTAACCCAAAAAAGACAAGCTCAACATTTGAAAGCTTGACATAAACTCTATTTTTTTGATAATTGATATATACAGTGGCTATAACTCTATAGAATTAGAATTTAAAGAAAGAAAACTGAGCCTGACGGTTTGAGACTTAACACCCTGAGAGTCTGTCCATCAGAGCAACAGAGGTAGCAGGTAGTTCAAATTTAGAATAAATATTAAAATGAAAAGTAAATGAAAAATGTCATTGCACGTTTATGTTATTTACTGGCACACAACTGTGGAAAGGAGACAACAAAAGCACCACATTAGAGAAACCAAAACATAATAGAGGTTAGAATAAAAAAAGGAACAAAACACTTACACCAAGGGGATTTAAAAAATTATTTTATCTGAACAAAAACATGCATAGTATAAGATTAGTTTAATGTTTTCCACAGTTGATCGGCTGCAAAATATTTGTGTGGAAACCAAAACTAAAAAACAAAACTGCGAAAACGTGTTGTTCGCTGGAGGTATATGAAAAGAGGATTTGATCAGTGTTGTCTGGCGCCATGCAGAGAGATGGTTTTTATCGTTTAGATAATACCTCCCCTCATATTAAATCTATCTGAATGCCCTAAAAAGACCCACTAATGCGATACATCTGTTGGTTGTTAGTGGGATGGGACACATATGTTTTTTTTTTATTATTCTAATGAGTGATTAAGTGGTTGAGGATAACCCTCTTATCTGATTATAACATATGACTTGATAAAAAAAAAAAAAATAATAGAGAGAAGAGAGAGTGATATAAACAAGTGAGAGTGTTATTAAAAATGTTTTCCTTAAATTTAAAAAAACAACAGCAAAAAACAAAACAGAAAAACTATCTCTATAGAGATACAGGCATTCAAAGAAAGAGAGCAGAGGTCGTTGCGGTGTTTGAGCTGCAGGTGGCAGCAGTGCGCTCTTCGAGACTAAACCCATTTGACACCAGCGAAGAAGAAAACGTCAACAGGAAGCAGGAAGAGGAGCAGCTGTTGCTAAAGGTTAGCTTAGTAGTTTGCCGACTTTCTAAACATGTAAACTTTATTTTTTTGTGACTTCTGTGCGGTTTAAACCGCGACATTTTGTGACAGCGATGGAGTCGCTCACTGTGCGGGAATTAAAAGTTCAAATTTAAAGCTAAATAAACGCCACTTTAGCTTTTAGCATTCATGCAGGTCCAATGAGAGCAGGTTGAACAGTGATGGTGATAATGAGGCTTTTAGCTTAATGTAAGTGCCCTGCAGTTGTTTTATTTGTACGTGTAGTGGCGGTTGACAAGTATTTGATAAAGTAATCTTACTGTAATCAATTTGAGAGGTGCTAGGCCAGTAAATATCACAATATTACAGTTGATAACACCCAGACAACACCGGTGCAACTGAGAGTAGAGGCAATAAATAAGGAATAAAGAAATAATACAATGAGTATGATGCTGTATTGTGGGGTTAGTGGTGCTCTCAAAGGCTCTTAATTTGCCCCCTTGAATTTAATTTTAAAATCCTTAAAACACACACACACACACACACACACACACACACACACACACACACACACACACACAAACAACTCCATTGAAGTTATACAGTGCTTAAACTGAGTTAAATATAATTTTTCACAGCAGATACTTTGACTTTTCACAGTAGGCAAAGCACAGGTTATTAACACAATTAATTATGGCTGAATTATTTGTAGCTGCTTTGCTTCCAGGTCCCTGGTATCGTGCATGGTCACCATAGAAAAGTAGCTCCCAGAGTTTTTCCTTTTTGGACCCCTTTTCTCTCACTGTGTGAACTGACAATTTGGATATCTTATTATATTATGTATTGTACATATCAGTGCATAAATAACAATGTGAGTACAGAACAACTGATAAACTGCTCAGTTAATGAGCACAGCAACTGCAGGTTTGTGTGCAACAAGCATTTCCTGGAGCATTACATCAGAGATGTAATTATACAATTGTCTGTATTTTTTTGACAAATTCAAAGACGCTTGTAGCTCTCTGGTTGTTTTAACGGCATGCTTTTCTGATGCAGGACAAGGCTGTTTAAAGGAACATTTAGATCTTAAATGATAATCTGTACTTTAAAAATATCAATTTCATTTAGTTTTCTCCACAGACATGAAAGGTTGTGATATAGGCCCACTGTGTGTTAAAGATTTTCCTACACCCCTTAAAAATCAAAAGGGCCTCGCAACCCCTTGTGAAGGTTCGGTGACCTGGATGGGACCTCCAGTTTGGGAACCAGTGCCATAGACGCTTACTGTCGCTCACTGTCACTGTCACTGTCACACTTGAAAACAACAGAGCCATCGTTAATGTTATTATATTAACACCTGGGCTTTTCCTGCTCTTGACAAGTCAGAATGTCTGCTATGAGAAAAGCCTGTTTAGGTGTTTCAGGTCTACAGCCATACCAGTAGGCATGCAGGGTAACTGGCATGGCTGACTGGAGCACTTGCAGAAAATGAAATGCAGGTATCTTTATGTTATTGGTTACACCACTGCTCAGCGTGATGAGAAGGCCCATAACCTAAGGTGCTGTGTCCTACACTTTTCCCGTAAAATCAATCTGATATATCTGATATCTTTAGGAACTTAAAAACTATTTTCTATGTATTTCAACCTTTATTTACACAACCAGAGGTCGCTGTAAACTGTTGCTGTACAACCGAGAAAATAAGATGCCCTTTCAGTGTCTAGTACAGGGGTATTGTTGGCATGACACAGGGATGTTCTCTCAACCCAAGCAACAGTACATCGCTTGTAGAGCAAGAAAATAACTCAGTATTGTTGTCTTTTTTTGTTCTTTGTTTTTTAAAAATATTTTTTCATGTTTGCCTCCCTAAATTACAATTCAACAAAACAAATCTGAACGAACACTTAAAAATGATTATTAATAAGTACAAAAGTCATATAAAGTATAATAAAGTCACCTAAAAACTCAATACCACATACACACCAGAGGTCAGTGTTAGAGAAATGTGAAGTTTGTTAAATTACAACCCCAGTTTCCCTTTAACATCCCCACCACACACACACACGCAGGAAAATAAGCTTATTCTCAGCTTGGCACTTTGCTCACAGCACAGTTTCCTGTTATTAGTTGAGCTCAATACAAATATTAGATAAATGACCTACAGCCTGTGTGTGTGTGTGTTTAAGCTATTCTGGGTGGGTATTAAGAGCATTAATTGTACTCTCACATTGATAACTACATGACAGAAATCCAAGCATGTCTAAATAATAGGGGATCACACAGTCAGGGAGCAGTAAAGTACAATCCCAAAATCTGTAGTCCAGGCAGGAAGCCATCAGTTCTGGGGACAAAGCGGTCAATAATCGGCTCAGTTGGTCCTGATGATCTGATCAGTTCTGCCACTACCTCTGTGAATTATGATTATGAATGTGTAATCTCTAAAATAATATATTATTATGAAAGAATAAGCTTTTTTAAAGGGAGTAAATCTCCATTTACAGCGGACCTTGGCCATATTTAGCAGTTTAAAAAATCCTAATCGGGGACTGTGCTCCAGCAGCTCTTATCTAACAGCGGACTCAGTGTTTGCCGGTTTTCAGCTGTTTATTTAAAGTGAGTGAAAGTAGAATTACACTAACCAAATAACAAAGATTATTATTTCACATTTCACATCAAAATCTTGGATAAATCTATGATGTTATGAATTGTAAGTGTCCAACACTGCCTCTAAGATGGTTCCAAAGCAGGACCCTGTGTCACCATGCTCACGCCCGTCGAACCATAGGTTACGTATATCATGTCCTCCTCTGCAGGTGTCCAGCATGGCGGGCAGACGGGCTCTGAAGGCCGTGCTCATCGACCTGAGTGGAACGTTACATATAGAAGACACAGCAGTGCCTGGGGCGCAGGACGCCCTGAAGAGGTATGGAACAGCACAAAATGGAGGGTGTAGAGTCATCCTTAAATTTATTGTAGATTCATATAAATTCTAATTGTGCTTTTAAAGCAAGATGTTTGGTTTTGTGTTTGGTGCTGTCAGGTTACGGCAGGCGTCTGTAGCTGTGAAGTTTGTGACCAACACAACAAAGGAGAGTAAGAGGATCTTACTGGAACGACTGCAGCGGCTCAACTTTGACCTCCAGGTGAAACATCCAAAGCCATGTTTAATTTAGGGCAGATGATTTAATTGAGGTGATTCATAACAGATCAGCACAGATTCTTTTGCAGTTTCTTCCTTTTTTCATGACTTTTCTCTCTGCAGGAAAAAGAGATCTTCACTTCACTGAGTGCAGCCAGGAGTTTGTTAGAGAAGCAACAACACAGGCCGCTGCTGCTGGTGGAGGACAGCGCACTGGAAGACTTCACTGGTACGGAGCTGTGAGTATAGATGTGTGTGTGTGTGTGTGTGTGGCTCTGTCACAGCTGTTTGCTTTGTTTGCTCTATCATCACTGATGTCCATCTCTTTAAAACTAATGACTAAAGAGAAATCTGGACCCTATGACTGGACCAGTTGGGAACCACTGAACATCTTCCCCTGTTCATCTCTGTGGAGCAGCTCCAGACTTTATACCCTACGACATCACAGATTTGAGTTTCAGCACTCCTGCTTTTGAATTTGGGAGAGTTGTTCATGATTGCTAATATTTATGGACTCCCTTAGAGCAAAGGAAACACATGTATGAATTTTGAAAATGGGCGTAGAGAGGTCAGGAGCCAAAGAGTAAACTACTGCTGTTACAGCTGATCTTGACCTCTGACCTCTGTGTGGATAGGGTTGAAAAAGAGAGAAGTTCACTGGGATGAATAAAGATTATAAGAGCCCATTCACTCAGCACTGGAGAACCCAAACTGATCAATTTAAAATGATATGAGATGAAGAAATACAACAACACTTTACATTTGTGACTGCAGTTTTTATTCAGCAACAGTTTCCCAACGGAATAATTAGGGTCCAGGCACATTGTAATCCTAGGTATTCTTCTTCTTCTTCTTCTTCTTCTTCTT
>NC_065514.1:6356917-6359899 GCF_006386435.1 Epinephelus moara
GAATTTTGCTCTAATGTGAACAATTGGAGTCAATGTAAAAATGGCATTTTTAAACATCAGTTTTTCACTTATGGAGCAAATCAATCATTGTTACAAACAAATTACCAACATCTCCATGCTGTCTAGATGCAATATGTGTATTTTCAGATTTTTGTCTTAATAACTGAATTTTTTACAGTGGTTTAAAATCTGCTTTTCCATGCATGGATGGCTGCTAAACCTGCACGTCTGGCTTAGTCAATTTGTGAAGCTACACATGAAATGTCACTGACTAATTAGCTCAGTGAGATAGAAATTGATTCTTAGTCTCAGAGTTGTGGGTTCAAGCCTCAGCTGATGCAAAAGGCAGATTGTGTTGCTAAATTCCTAAATGTCTTCCAATTCTTCTGCTTGTTGCTCAGAATTGCCTAAAAATGCCCGGACCTGACCCATCGCTGCACAGCAGCTATAATCTTAATCTTGTCTTTCCATTTCCAGGTATCTCCACGTCGGAGCCAAACGCGGTCGTCATCGGACTTGCTCCCGATCACTTCAACTATGAAACACTCAACAAGGCTTTCAGGTGGGAGACTGATTCATAAGACTCGTCGTTCAGTGAATCACAGAACATATGAGTTCCTATTTTTTTGGATGTTCCTGACGGGTTATGTTACTGTCTAGTCTCTAATCTCGCTTGTACAAAAAAAAAGCAAAATCAAGTTTTTAATTTGTCTTTTTATGCCTCTGCACCTGCGATAGCCTTGGCCAGAGGCTTCATGTTTTTTGTTTGTTGATCCATCTGTCTGTCCGTCCGTTCATTCTCAAACAGGAACATGATATCTCAAGATTGCCTTGATGAAATTTCTTCAAATTTGGCCCAAATGTCCTCTTGGACTCAAGAAGATTAGATATTGGGGGTTATAGGTCTGAGTTCAACGTCTTTGTGACCTTATTTGTCTCATTCTTGTGAACGCAATATCTCAAGAAAGCCCTTAGGGAGTTTTTTCAAATTTGGCACAAACTTTGCCTCGGACTCAAGGATAAACTGATATGAATTAGGTGGTCAGAGGTCAAAGTTCAAGGTCACTGTGACTTTGTCACAAAAAACAACCTTTATTTATCTTATCTAATATGTAACGAACTTAACTGAAGCGGACTGCTGGGAGGGAATGAGGCTTTACTCTGTAAATGCCGTCTAAACTTTGTTGTACTTTATTGTCTTTCTCCAAGTTATTATTTTTGACACATACAGTGAAGCTTGTTAATCACGTATATTTAAAGCCATACATGGGCTGGCACCCCAGTAAATTGCTGAACTTCTCTGCCCCTACTCCAACTCCCGACCTCTCAGATCCTCCGAACATTGTCTTTTAACTTTCCCACGATCAATGCCAGTGGGTAAGGGAAATCGTGCCTTTGTGGTAGCTGCTCCAAAGCTTTGGAATAGCCTTCCGCTCTAAATCAAATGCTCTTGTTTTAAAATGTGCTATATAAATAATTGTTTTAAAATGTGCTATATAAATAAACTGGATTTGATTATTTCTCCCCAGAATGATCCTGGATGGAGCTCCTCTCATCGCCATCCATAAGGCTCGGTACTACAAAAGGAAGAATGGTTTGGCCCTGGGCCCCGGGCCCTTCGTGACAGGACTAGAGTACGCTACAGACTGTAAAGCTACTGTGGTGGGAAAGCCGGAAAAGACTTTCTTCACACAGGTTAGACATTGATCATTTTACGTTTTTCTACCTTTTTACTCAAGAAAAAGAAAGGGAGGCAAAATTTGTATTTATCACAAACATTTGAAACATAATATTTGAAACTGAACTCATGATTTGCTGTTTTCGACAAACTGTAGTGTCCTTTCATGTCTGACGTCAGTATTTCTTGTGGGTTTTTTTCCTTTTAGTATTGTCTGAATTGATTTTATATTAATGAAACTTGATAACCTCTAAAGAAGCCCTCATTTTCTTTTGTTTGTTTCTTTAAACAGGCTCTGTCTGATTTGGGATGTAGCCCCAATGAAGCTGTCATGATAGGAGATGTAAGTATGTTTCCAAACCTGACACCTGTCACGCAAAATAGAAAATTCTTTTGAACTAAATATTGTTCTATGAGACTAAATTTCTGTAGAACATACCTAAATTGTTAATATATGTGAAAAAAAATATTTATCAGGTTGTAGAGAACTGTTGGAACTTCTACCCCAAATAAAATAAAATTTGATTAGGAAGAAATACATTTTAAACAACTTATAACCATTTCCACAGCAGCCAGTGAACATGAGTGCAGTGATGTGTACACTTTATTAAAAGCTCGTTTGCTGTGGTTTGTGCCCCGTTGCTGTTTTCCCATAGGATGCCAGAGATGATGTGGGTGGTGCTCAGAACGCAGGGATGTTGGGGATCCTGGTCAGAACTGGTGAGACGAAACGTCCTCCTCCAGTTTATTCTCATCCTTCCACCAGTTTCACTTTCAGTTCTTCCTTTTCTTGTCTCCACGTGAACTTACCTGACAGCAACTGACTGATGGATACTAAGCTATGACTTTTTACATACCATACTTTGACTTTTTTTTATTGGCGAACTTTACTTTGACTTTTTTTTTCGTGTTTTGTGAGGACATACTATACTATGACTTTTTTCATGATTTTAGACGACATACTATACTATGACTTTATTCATGGTTTCGGACGACATACTATACTATGACTTTTTTTCATGATTTTAGACGACATACTATACTATGACTTTTTTCATGGTTTCGGACGACATACTATACTATGACTTTTTTTCATGATTTTAGACGACATACTATACTATGACTTTTTTCATGGTTTCGGACGACATACTATACTATGACTTTTTTCATGATTTTAGACGACATACTATACTATGACTTTTTTTTCATGATTTTAGACGACATACTGTACTATGACTTTTTTTCATGATTTTAGATGACATACTATACTATGACTTTTTTTTCATGATTTTAGACGACATACT
>NC_065514.1:6361986-6364217 GCF_006386435.1 Epinephelus moara
TGACTTTTTTTCATGATTTCGGACGACATACTATACTCTGACTTTTTTTCATGATTTCGGACGACATACTATACTATGACTTTTTTTCATGATTTTAGACGACATACTATACTATGACTTTTTTCATTGTTTCGGACGACATACTATGACTTTTTTCAGGGTTTTGGACGACATACTATACTATGACTTTTTTCATGATTTTAGACTACATACTATACTATGACTTTTTTCATGATTTTGGACGACATACTATACTATGACTTTTTTCATGATTTTGGATGACATACTACTATATGACTTTTATCAGTGTTTTTTTTTTAGCACATACTATACTATGACATTTTTTCATGATTTGGGACGACGTACTATACTATGACTTTTTTTTGTCATGATTTGGGACGACATACTATACTATGACTTTTTTCATGGTTTTTATAACATACTATACTTTTACTACCACTAAAATACTTCTCCTTTATCTCCTCCCAGGTAAATACAGAGAAGGAGACGAGAAGAAAATTAACCCTCCTCCCCACCTGACATGTGACAGTTTCCCAGAAGCTGTTGAACACATCTTGAAGAATCTGCTATGAGATGTCACAGCATATTTTATTTGCACAAGATAACAGTCCAGCTGCCAGTTTTCAATGTTAAAAAATGATTGGTGTAACAGAGGAGGGAAGGAAATCATTCAATTATTCCCCTCAACCTGATTAAGGAAATATCAACATCCTGTTAATCTGATTAATTATGCCAAAAATCGAAATGATAAATCAAAAGAAAAATGTCAATTTGAGTGTGGGATGACTTTTTCAAGTCAGAATGCTTAAAAAGTAAAAGGAAAGCATGCATTTTCCGGCACCTGTTACCACATTAAAAAATGTGATGTTATTGTATGGTAATGTATATGAGATGAAATAAATGAATTAAAAAAAAAAAAAGGACTGGTATTGTGTATTATTTGACTGTGTTTGACCTTCTTTTAGAATTTAACAAAATGTAGAAACAAAGTTTTCCGGTTCTTGTTCTTGAAAGAAACAGTATAGTATGCAATGCAAAATAATTTCAGCAGAGCATCTCATAAAAAGTAAAAAAAAAAAAAAGCCATGGTGTAGTATGTCATAAAAATGGCAAAAAGTCATAGTATAGTATGTTGTCTGAAATCATGCAAAAAAGTCATAGTATAGTATGTCGTCCAAAACTATGAAAAAATGTCATTGTATGGTATGTCATCTGAAATCATGGAAAAAAGTCAAAGTATAGTATGTCGTCCCAAAATCATGAAAAACAGTCATAGTATAGTATGTCGTCCAAAATCATGAAAAAAAGTCATAGTATAGTATGTCGTCTAAAATCATGAAAGAAGTCATAGTATACTAAGTCGTCCCAAATCATGGAAAAAAAGTCATAGTATAGTATGTCGTCCCAAAACATGAAAAAAAGTCATAGTATAGTATGTCGTCCGAAATCATGAAAAAAAGTCACAGTATAGTATGTCGTCCAAAACCATGAAAAAAACCCATAGTATAGGATGTCGTCCAAATTACTGAAAAAAAGTCATAGAAAAGTATGTCGTCCAAAACTATGAAAAAAAGTCATAGTATAGTATGTCGTCCAAAATCATGAAAAAAATTCATAGTATAGTATGTCGTCCGAAATCATGAAAAAAAGTCATTGTATAGTATGTCGTCCCAAACCCTGAAAAAAAGTCATAGTATAGTATGTCGTCCAAAGCCATGAAAAAAATTCATAGTATAGTATGTCGTCCAAACTCATGAAAAAAATTCATAGTATAGTATGTCGTCCAAAACTATGAAAAAAAGACATAGTATAGTATGTCGTCCTAAACCATGAAAAAAAGTCATAGTATAGTGTGTCATCCCAAAATCATGGAAAAAAAATCATAGTATAGTATGTCGTCCCAAATCATGAAAAAAAGTCAGAGTATAGTATGTCGTCCAAAACGAAGAAAAAAAGTCATAGTATAGCATGCCGTCCAAAACTATGAAAAAAAATTCATAGTATAGTATGTCGTCCAAAACTATGAAAAAAAGACAGTATAGTATGTCGTCCTAAATCATGAAAAAAATTCATAGTATAGTATGTCGTCCAAAACCATGAAAAAAAGTCATAGTATAGTATGTCGTCCTAAACCATGAAAAAAAGTCATAGTATAGTGTGTCATCCCAAAATCATGGAAAAAAAAGTCATAGTATAGTATGTCGTCCAAA